>NW_012267516.1:159314-164056 GCF_000151885.1 Dipodomys ordii
AGACTGGGATTTGGGGGGAGGGGGGAGGCTGGGAAGGGATGTGAAGGGTAAACAAAAGGAGGAGGCTGCAATGCTTGGTAAGAAATGTACACATTATCCTGCCCATTTAATTGTAACCCCTCTGTACAGTATCTTCACAAATAAAATAAAAAAAATAGATTGATCTTTTTCTACCTTCATTTATTTTTTTGGGGGGTCCAGTCGTGGGGCCTGAACTCTGGGCCTAGGCAGTGTCCCTCAGCTGTTCAGCTCAAGTCTAGTGCTCTACCACTTGAGCCACAGCGCCATTTCCAGCTTTTTTCTTTTTGCTTATGTGCTGCTGAGGAATTGAACCCAGGGCCTCGAGCATTCAAGGCAAGTGTTCTACCACTGAGCCACCTTCCCAGACCCTTTCTACCTTTACTCTATGAAGAATTTTTCATAAGGAAAACCACAGATGCTCAAAAATTCATTAAAAAGAAGTATATATAGCATAACAGAACAATGGAAAAATAAACCGCAACATATTATAGATTACTTAAAAGAAAACCATAAATTTATTGTATTTCAGTATGCATTTCTTTTGCTCTGTGACTTTGCAAAAAAAAAAGATGAAAGGTATTTCTTCATTTTTTGAGTTTGGAGTTGGTCATGTGACATATAATTAATTAGCATGTGAAATATTATCAAGCATGATGTAAGTAGAGGCTTGAAAAGTGTTGTGCATTGAGACCTCAACATCATCTGAACACATTAGGACCACCTTTCTGGAGGATGAGAGTCTTGTGACAAAAGACTTATCATTTTGCCTTCCCAGGTATGTAAATAGGGCCATTCTAGATGGTCCATGTTAGCCCAATGAGCTCCCTTCTCATAACTTAACATCCTCCTTTCTTAGGCAATATTAAGCCCATTTAGTAAAGGCAGTAAATAATCAGCCTCCAACCCCCCTTTACCTTGAGATGCCACTCCTCTTGGGCAACAGGATCCCCTTAGGGTGAGCTTCAGGTCTGGGCAGTTACAGGACCCCTTATCTACTACTTAGGCAGTAGACATAAATCCTAGTCTGCAATATGGCAGAGCCCCTGGCCCTCATGTCCACCCCAGGGTCTCTTTCCCTTAGTCCCTTCTAGTGCTTCCTAGCCTCAGTAGGTTATATAGGTTACCACAGACAATAGATGGCACTTCTTTTCATTTCTCCCTTGTGGGAAGGGGTCTTCCTGGTCCCTTTACTGGAAATAAACCTTTTCTTTGTTCTTTGTACCTGTATGTCTGTGTGGTTTTCTGGCAAAGTCTAATATACTCTTAACAGTCCAGACCAGAGATATCCAGCCATCTACATAATAAGGAACAACAATAAGCTTTTATGGAAGAAGCTAGACCACACACACACACACACACACACACACACACACACACGTATATAATGTCTCACATGGGATGAGTAATAAGCAGGTAACATAAATACCTTTCTCCATTTATTTAGAATTTTTATTCCTATCATTAGCCTTTTGAAGTTAGTGCCTTACAAATCTTATGAATACTGTAACATCTATATATCAGTTTTTTAATATAACTGTAAATGATACTATATTCTCCATTTTGATGTCCATATATGTTTATTGCTAGTATGATGAAAATAATTTGATTTTTTAAAAGGTGTATCTTTTATACTAATTGTTGTAATTATTTAATATTTCTAGGAAATTTTCATAGTTTCTGTGCAATTTTCAACATAATCATGCCACATACAAAATTTATCAGCTTTATTTCTTCCTGAGTGTTTTCAATTTCACTTATTTGTTTATTTCATTGGCTTGCACTTCTAGCATCATTATAAGTAATAAAGTAATAACCTAGTTCTAATAATGGGAAAATATTCAATCTTAAATCATTAACTGTGATGGTTGTGGCTGTCAACTTGTTTGGCTTGGTTTGAGAATGACTAGAAGATTAATAAATCCCAATTTTGAGTGTTTGTGAATATATCCCCAAATATGGTTAACAAAGGGGTGGGACATACTCTAAATGTGGAATGTATTATTTAATAGGTGTGTAGGAGGGAGTAGATGAAATAAAAGCAAAATAAAAAGAAAGCCCATTAGTTAGATGCTAATAAAGTGTCTTGTCTACAGTGGTAACAAGTCTGACAAACACAATAAGATTTTGTTTAAGATTGTTTTTTGTTTTATTTGTTTTACAGACTTTTTTTATAAAAGTAAGAGAATATCTCTCTATTTCTATTTTCCCAGGAGTTAAAAAAATTATGAATAAACCTTGATTTCATCAAATAATTCCTACACATTGTTTGATGTGATTATGTGATTCTAGTCATTAGTTTTTTAAGGCAGTAGTGGGTTAAAGCCAGGCACCATTCAAAATCCAGAAAAAAATGAAACATGGAAGAAAAAGAGAGAAAGAAAGGAAAGAAAAAGAAGAGAGAAAGGAAAAAGCAAGCAAGCAAGCAGGAAAAAATAAAAAAGAGCCAGGTGTTGGTGGCTCACATCTAAGCTCAGCTATGTAGGAGACAAAGAGTATGGGTCGTGGTTCAAGGACATCCTAGGCAGAAAAAGACATGAGACTTACCTCAAAAATAATCAGCAAGCCAGGCACTAGTGGCTAAATCATTAAGCCTAAATTTTCAGGAGGCTGAGAGCTAAAGAGCATGGTTCAAAGCTGAGCAGAGATGGGATGTCTCCAGTTAAACATAAAAACTAGATTGGTGATATGGCTGAAGTGTTAGAGCATCAGCCTTGAATAAGAAAGCCGATCTATAGTGCAAGGCCCTAAATTCAAGCCTTGCTACTGGCACATAAAAAAATATAATAGCAGCCCTCCCCCTCCCCCCGCTACCACCAAAATAACCATAGTTGGAGGCATGGCACAAGGCTCAAATGGTACAGTAATAGTCTAGCAAGCACTGGATTCTGAGTTCAAAATCCAGAAGAGAATGAAGATAAAAGAAAGAGAGAAAGAAAGAGAAAGGAAGGAAGGAAGGAAGGGAGGAAGGAAGGAAGAAAGGAAGGAAGAAAGAAAAGAAGAAAGAAAGAAAGGAAGGAAGGAAGGAAGGAAGAAACAAAGAAAGAAAGAAAGAAAGAAAGAAAGAAAGAAAGAAAGAAAGAAAGAAAGAAAGAAAGAAAGAAAGAAAGAAAGAAAGAAAGAAAGAAAGAAAGGAAAAGGATAGAAGAGCCTGGTGCTGGTGGCTACACAGGAGGTTGAGATTTGAGGATCACAGGAAAGTCCATGAGATTCTGATCTCCAATTACCCACCAGAAGACCAGAAGTGGCACTGTGGGTCAAAGTGGTAGAGTGCTAACCTTGAGCAAAAGAGATTAGGGACAGTGCCTAGGCCCTAAATTCAAGCCCCACAACCAATCAAAAAAGAAGAAGAAAAGAAAAAAGAAGGAACGAGAGAGATTGAGAGAGAGAGAGAGAGAGACAGAGAGACAGAGAGACAGAGACAGAGACAGAGACAGAGAGAAGAAAAGAAAAGAAAGGAAAGGAAGGAAAGAAGGAAGAAAGGTGAAGGAGGAAGAAAGAAAGGAAAAAAGAGCATGATGCATTAAAAATAATGAGCCAATTTTGCATCAGTGGAATAAAAGTTAACTGATCTGATGAACAATATACTCTAATGATTTATTTATTGGAATCAATGACTTTTAAAATAGGATTTTATTATGTCTCTTTATGTATGCAGTTTATTTGATCAGAGTGATCATTTCTATCATTTTCCTTCCTCTTACCTCTTCCTTCTTAAACGTCTTGTCGTTTCCTTATTTTATTTCCATATATGTTCATAAATATTTTGACTATATTCATTCTTTTTTCTCTATTTGCCCTACTCCACTAGGACCTATTAACCAGAAGACATGGTTCAACTTACTAATATTCATTTTTTATTTTCACTTTTGTTGTTATTTTAAAGAAGTAGTACAAAAGGGTTACAATTTCATAAGCCAGGTTATGAGTACAGTGCTTCTTGGGCAATGTCACCCTTTCCATCATTTTCCCTCATTTTCCTTCTCTTATCTCTACTCACAGGTTATATACATTTTTGTTAAACAGCATTAATCTGATTGCTAATATACATATGCATATATATGAACATAAACATATAGATACATATATATGTATATAAACATATATAAGATCTCATATATATGTATATGCATGAATATATGTATATGTTTACATATGTCCATGTTTATATTTTAGATCTAACATCTACATTTGAGAGAAAATACATGACTTTGCCCTATTGAACCTTGATTGACTTAATATTTTCCAGGTCTATAATTTTCCCTACAAATGGCATCCTTTCGTTCTTTATGACTGAAAAGTATTCTGTGCATAATTCATATATTATCTTGATCCATTCATCAGTTGTGGGGCATATGGACTTTTTCCATAGTTTGACCATATTGAAGTACATTCCTATAATAAAGATGAGTGTACAAATGCTTCTTTTGTATCCTAATATACATTCCTTCTGAAAAATGAAAAAGTGATATTGCTAAACTTTTTGGTAAATCTATGAACTTCTTGAGAAATATCCATACTAATTTTCATAGTGGTTGAACTAGTTCGCATTCCTACTTACATGGGCTTCATTTTCCCACATTTTGTTATTATTTTATTGTTTATATTCTTTTTTTAATTTAATTTTAATTTATTTGTGAACATACTGCACAGAGGGGTTACAATCACATGGGCAGGATAATGCGTACATTTCTTACCAAGCATTGCAGCCTCCTCCTTTGTTT
>NW_012267516.1:175495-184746 GCF_000151885.1 Dipodomys ordii
GAGTCTGGCAGGTCACTTAGCCGTTAAGTTCTTGTGACCTGCTAAATGACCCGTTTTATTCCAAGGCCTGGGTTGGAGCTGGCAGCTCCTCCGAGCTTTGTTGGTATCCAAGATGGAGATCACCGGTGCTGGGGGGCGGGGGAGGAGTGGCCTTCCCTCCTCTGCTCCCTGAGAAGGAGTGAGGATGTCGGGCTTCTACTCATGCCAAGTCTTGGATCCTGGGTCGTCTCTGGTCTGTAAGCTGCAGGATGAAGATGTCCGCTCCTTGTTGGTTCTTGCTGGTGTTGGGTAGAATCTTCTCGCCCGCTGCGTCTGGCTCCTTGGTCCCGGACTCTCTGTGTGAGCGCTCAGGTATGGCCCCGGCTGAGTTCTCCGCCGCCTGGGACCCTGCCGCCGCCGCAGCCACCGCGGCTGCTGCTGGCGAGCGCTCAGATGTGTCTTTTTGCCTTGGCTTCCCTCTCTTGTCTAACTCTCTGTCCTGTGATGGCACACTTGGTGTGATTCTCTGGCTTAGGACTGTTCACTGGAACTCTAAAACTGCTTTCTATGCAAGAGCTTGTTCAGATTCCAGCTTCTCCTCCGCCATCTTCCCGGAACTCTCTGAGATCAATCTATTTTTAAGTAAAAAGGAGATTTATTTTATGGCATGTAGAGTCCCAAGAAAATACAATTTTCTCTATATTCATCTATCCTTAAGATACAGACATGAGTTACAGTTTTAAGTAGCGAGTTGGGGTAGAGAATGAAAGATATTCATAGTTAAAGTCTCACTCACAAGCATGCACAGGGGTGGCCAGAGGTGTTATTAGAGGTAGTCTGACAGTTCATCGCCTTAGAATTTGTCAGATGTACTTTCTTACAATAAGAGTCATTAATAACTGGCATATGGTCAAGTACTTCTTGGATTCCAAGATGACTACCAAGTGTCTACAGGAAATCAATGGTTACATAGATACAAAATGGAAGCTGTGGTAAAATGTTTTTTGTTGCCTTTAATTATTATAGGCCCAAGTAACAGTGCTTTTCAGCACAATCAGGTTTTAAGCACCTGTTTCATTCCCCCATCCCTTATCTTTAGGCATAAATATATGTCAGAAGTCCTTTTTAAGCCGGGCGCTGGTGGCTCACGCCTGTAATCTTAGCTACTCAGGAGGCTGAGATCTGAGGATCTCGGTTCAAAGCCAGCCCGGGCAGGAACATCTGTGAGACTCTTATCTCCAATAAACCACCAGAAAACCGGAAGTGCAGCTGTGGCTCAATCCGTAGAGCGCTTGCCTTGAGCTGAAGAGCGCAGGGACAGCACCGAAGCCCAGACAGAGTTCAAGCCCCACGACCGCCAAAAAAACAAAAAAAAAGGTAGTTTTGGTAGCAGAAGAAATACTCTACTTAAATAAAATACCTTGACTAAAAATATGAGTTTGACTTATGACAAAAGTGCCTGTAAGAGCTTTAATGTCAGACATTCAAATGCATAAAAGCATCTTTTTCATAAACTCTAAGCTTTAGTTACTTTTGGAAAGGCTTGCACGATGACTCCATTTGGATTCTTACCATTTCTATTTTCTGAGCAGTGTTCCTCCAAAGCCTCTGAATTATTTATCTAAATATTTCACTAATTAATCTTCTCTGCTTAAAACAAAAATCCCCTTATCACTAGGATGAGTTATTTTCAGAGGGGAAGTTACGGGTCATGTAGTATTTGGAATCAATAATACTATTTCAGCTAAATTGAAGCAATTAAGAAGTTTAGAAGGATTGAGGTTTTAGGCTTGGCTTACTTGACTTCCATTCCTAAGTCTGATTCTGTCTGTTCTATAGGTGATGTCCTAACATTTCCAAAATGGTGCAGAATGTCAATAGAGAATAAATACAAAGTTTGAAATGAATATAATTAATAAAGCTAATAAAAACAAATGTCTGAAAAGATTGTTTGACAAATAACAAAGTTATAAAATAAAAATATAAAATAAAAATAGCAAAGTTATTTTTTCTGTGGATCGGATTTCAAATACTTTAAGAGAATAAAATGTCAATGACAAAATTCTTAGACATGATTAAAATATTGGAAAACAGTAGCAATTGTTAGAACACTCTAGATATTTCCATTACAGATAGCATTTTAGGATATTAATTATACTTCACAGCATTATATTGTCAAGTTCTTTATATTTAGAATCACATGAACCTAAACTAAGCCTTATTAGAAATAGCTCAGGATGTTAGGGTGTCCCATAGGAATAAAGACACTCACTCAAAAGTAAGTCGAATCACAGGTGCAAAGAAATTATATATTAAGGTAGTTTTCCATTTGGAGTAAAAAGTAAAACTTTAGAGCTCCTACAAGTTAAGTATATAGTGCCAATGATTCCAAATAGATGTATTTCCTAATGTATAAGGACATCTTATATACAATAACATTTATTTAGTCTAGGCAGATAAATGTAGATCATATTTTAAGTAGCAAGACTGTCTAAACGATGAGAGTTTTTCTATGTCCATTATACTAATTATAAGCAGCAGAAATATCAAAAGTTTTGTATATAATGTAGAACATTTAAATGGAATGTACTTTTGATAAAATAGAACATCAGTTAGTCAGTTCCTATTTACTAAACCTGTGTTTTTAACTCTGCAAATGTTTACACAATACTTAAAGTTTATAAATATAACTCTTTAATTTAAGCACCATATGTATTCTATATCTCTATAAAATATATTATTCTAAAATATATAATGCATATTTTATACATTATATATATATCTAAAAAAGGAGTTGCAAAGTGTATGAATAAGTATATATATTCTATATAATATGTATCTAAAATATATATCATATATTCTAAAATATAGACTATATCTATGATATACAGAACACATAGAATATATGTACTTATTCATACACTTTGCAACTTCTTTTTGAGTATTCAGACTTTTGTTCTAGATTGTTTTTTCAATTTTGAAATAATACTTTTAGGACAAACCATATTTTCAAAGTCCTTTCTCAATGATGGAGGAATATAGTCTTAATATTCAATGTAGATATGTGAAAATAAAATCTAGTAACGAGGGAATGGGTGGGGTTGGGATAGATGAGAGGGGCAATGGGAGGAGAGACACTGATGAAGATGCAACATATTCATATACTGACATGTTGAATTGAAAGCCCTTTTACAACCACTTACAATTTTTTAAAGCAAAAATAAAAATTCTTTCTCAACTTTGAAGTTCTAAAATGAATAATGATATTGTCTTTTTAAAATGACCTTATAAATCTTTGAATTTGGACAATATTGTTTCTCTAATGAAATAAAATATTCTCATTAGCCTTATATTCTAATCAAGATCCAGGATGTAAAGCAATCAAACTGTTTCTCTACAATTTATAAAACACAGTTGTAAATAGACCCATATTTATAAAAGAGAATTGGATCTAAATTTAACTTACCACAGAAAAAAATGAGATTATTGCTCATAAAATGTTTTTTTCCAGCCTCATGTTTGGTAGGTAATTCCTGAATGTCTGCATTTTAATTAGACATGGCTGAGAAAATAACTTTGGAAAATGGATAGGTTCTCTTGGGAAGTTCAAATGCCAGTTAGAGAGGAGATGGTAAATAAAGAGAGTGAATGAGAATGAATATGTTCCATGTAGTTTTATTTTCAAGTTTGAGAATAGCCCACTAAAGTGGGCTAATTTAAATAAAATGAACTTTGAAAACCTGGTTTATTTAGTTGTGCAAGTGAAGAGGGAGAAAAAATGTACAACTCCTAAAAATCATTTAAAAGACTCTCACATACATACAAGCATATATATGGGGGGAAAAGGTTTTACATTTGTTATGCCCAGAGTTAGGTGTGAATGAGCAAAAATAATTGCAAAAATTTAATGTAAAGGCCAAAAACATATGGTTAGTTATTTCTAGGAATTTCAGAGATAGATAATCTATAATCAATGTTGTTATTTTAGGACTCATTTTATGAAACTTATTTTGGTAGCTGAAGCAAGAGTTACTACTAGGGAAGTGATAGGAGTTAATCTCCAATTTAAAAAAAAGAGTCTCAATCATCAGATTTTTTAGCCTCCATCAAACAAATCCTCATAGCCAGACTAACAGATAAACAATGACACTCAAAAGGATTATGTTCACTCAAGAGTACACTCTTAGATAAATTACCTTTTGCCTTCTTTTCTAAGTAGAATACTGAACTTGAATACTCCATAGGGGGCAAGATAGACTTAACTCTTTGCATTCTTAAGCAAATCTTGGAGAGATTTCCTACGAAGATATCTGGGTTTCTCTGTGTATCTTGTATCCTGTTGGTGCTAATGGCCTATACAAAATTTTAGAAGAACCCAAATGCTCATAAATGTTTCTGAGCAAGATTCAGATTTCTTTGTCAGATAGCAAAATCCTTAATTAGTCAGCAGAATCCAAAGTGACTCAGAAGAGGAGTCAGACAACAAGGATAAGTGTTAGGTTTTTAAAGACGAGTTTGCTGCATAAGAACAACACCACACACATGGAATTCAGGTAAGGGGTAGGTTTATTCATTGTTCCAGCTGGCACCAGGACATGTTAGCACTCTGTGCAGCTGGGAAAGACCTGGGAAAAGAGCATCTAGCCCTAGGCTAGGCCTTATCTAGGGTAGGGGTGTGACCTCAGAGGATGCAGATGTGACCTCTTCCAGGTGTCCCAGTTGCCTAGGTAACACAGGTACTGGGCGGAGACTTTGCTGTGAGGAGGGTGGAGTCTGCTCACCACCCAGGAGTGGACCTTACATTCCAGCCTTTTAATAATCATGAAATACGTGTGGATTCTCTCTGGCTACTTCCTGCTGACAAGGGGCATCGACATTGGGGGTAAAAGGCCAGAATGTGGTCCCCTTTCAGAGAAGGCAGTGAGCAGCAGCTGTCTCTTGGTAGGTGAAGTCCTTAGATGAAGTCTGGAGGAGGCAAGTCTCTTGGATGAAGTCTGGAGGAAGGCTCATGAGGCATTGAGGGGCTGGAAAAAAATACTAGAGAGCAAATAAATGGCAAGAGGAAGGACTTGGGGTTGAAAATTAAAAATTGGATGACTTGGCTAGAATGGCTAGTTCTTATCTCCTGCATTACAGGCTGTCCTGGAGTTGGTAGAAATGTTCCTAGCTACTTCTGATATCTGGCAACTAGGTAGAGAAGTCAGATAACAAAGGCAAGAATCTAAATTCCTGGCCAGTTAAAAGGTAGACAGGTATGGACATTAGATGGGCAGGCTTCTTACTTCTATTGCCTCCCGGCTCTGGTTAATTTTGAAAGGGCAGGCACAAAGTGGCTGATGTCACATCATCCCCTCTTACTCCTCTCCATGGTCCCTTGTTTCCCAGACTGGCTGAGTCTAGGTGCTCATTGCTGGGATGGTTTGTCCCAGTTAGTATTCATGGAGGTTTGAACTCAAGGCCTGGGCTCTATCCCTGAGCACTTCTGCTCAAGGCTGGTGCTCTACCACTTTGAGTTACAGTACCACTTCCAGTGTTTGCTGGTTAGAGATGAGTCTTGAACGATGCTTCCAGCCTGGCTCTTTGCAGGTTAGTTGGGAGATGGAGTGTTAGGGATTTTTCAGTCCAGGCTGGCTTTGAGCTGCAATCTTTCTACAAAAAAAAAACCTTTATTATTTTCAATTAAAGCAACAAGGAGATCAAGTAGAATAAATACATCTTATCAAGAATTGCCCAACAAATATTCTGCAATGACGAAACTTGTTAGATGTGATGAGAATTTTAGCACAAATATAGTATTGATTTCTTTCTGGTAACCCTAACAGTGCTTAAGTTAACCAAAGTTACAGAAAGAGCCTTAGCTTTTGCAA
Source organism: Dipodomys ordii (assembly GCF_000151885.1). Classification (NCBI taxonomy): domain Eukaryota; kingdom Metazoa; phylum Chordata; class Mammalia; order Rodentia; family Heteromyidae; genus Dipodomys; species Dipodomys ordii. Next base: position 181,342 of record NW_012267516.1, read on the forward strand.
ATCCAAAGCAATCTTTCACCAGGAAATCAGCTGTGTGTGATGGAGCCAAGTGAGACTCCAGTCTACTTTTATCATGGTGGAGGTAGTCAGGATGGTCTAGGCAAGAGTGAGGCCTGTCTTCCAGGTTGGAAGAGATGGACTGGATCTGGACTACATGTAGACTGGCTGGCACTGAACTATGAATCCAAACTGAACAAACTTCAGCAATCTCACACTATTTAAGCCAAATAACTTGATTACAATGCCAGATAACAAGTTTAAACAGACACAGACATGCACACCTAGGCATATACACAGAGAATCAAGTTGAGGTCCGTGCAAAATTGAGTTGGTGTGAAATAGCAGCTGAGCTCCCACAATGCCAAGATGGTACATCCACCACATAGTCAATGCTAGAGAGAGCTAAAGATTTTGACAGTAAGGATGCATCTGAGAACAGTATAAAAAAATTAGGCACTCTGGCTTTCTAGGGAGTTCAGGAGGCATTTCAGAGAAGTTTCATGGCACCAGAGTGACACACAGCACCCCATTAAAGGTGTAGGATAGAAAAAAATAGTGAGTGCAGGGTTTATCAGATGAAAGTGGTATCCCAGCTTACCATGGAGCCCTGTAGGGAGGAGTGGCCAAGCAACCAGAGTCAAGTGCCCTCAGCTCCAGAGGTGACTGGCCTTTCAGTTAAAGGCCTAGTAGCTTCTCTGATGTGGTACCACATCTGAAGAGAGACTGAGCGACAGAGAACCCTTAGAGAGTAGTTCACTCACCAAAATGTAGAAGCATGGAGGTGGATGCAGAGGATGCACTGTGTGTGTGCCATCAAAACTGTGGATATTCCTCAGAGCAAAAAAGGGGGAAAGGAAAAAAAACAGTGAGGAAGCCCATCTATCCTGACTTTAAGCCCTTCCCAGGTTCAAAGGGCACCATTTATGTTAGGTTTTTAAAGAGAGGTAGCCAAGTAAGAACCACACCACACACGTGGTATTCAGGTAAGGGGTAGGTTTATTCATCGTTCCAGCTGGCACCAGGCCATGTTAGCACTCCACGCAGCTGGGAAAGTCCTGGGAAAAGAGTGTCTGGCCCTGGGCTAGGCTTTATCTAGGGTAGGGGTGGGGAAAGGTGTGGTCACATCGAATCCAGATGTGACCTCAGAGGATGCAGATGTGACCTTTTCCAGGTGTGCCAGTTGCCTAGGTAACGCAGGTACTGGCAGAGACTTTGCTGTGAGGAGGGGGGAGTTTGCTCATGCTATTCAGGAGCCCGCTGACCTTACAATAAGGAAGACAAAAAGTCCAAAGTGCATGGATGGGGGTGGGGGGTCCAAGATGGCAATGGAACAGTAGGTAAACACTGTAGCTCTCTCCAACCAAATAGAGTTTGGGTTTCTACACTCTGTTTCTTCAAAAGATAAGAAAAACAAAAAGACAATTACTCAGAGAGATACAGGAAGTGAAAAAAAGAAAAAGGAAAAACTTCAGAACCTACACAAAGATGGTAAAGTAAGAATAGGCTTCCCCCACCCCTTGCTGCCAGCGGGGCTCCACGCCAAGCTGCTCCAGTGGCGGGGCTATGTGCCAAACTGCCTAAGCAGCCCGGCTCAGGAACCACCAGGGACCACAGAGCCACAAGCATCCCAAGGCTCCAGGAAGACTCTCAAAAGCCATTGTCAAACCAGAGAATACAAACAGAAAACTCAGAACACAGAACACACAGAAAAACCCCCCATGGTGCAGTGCCTTGGCCCAGCTGACATAAACAGCCCAGCTCAGCTCTGAACGGCAGCCAGCGACAGTGGCAGCAGTGAGTAATGAATCACCCCAGACATGCAGCACAAGGCCTCTCCACATCTGCCTGTGGGAACAGCCCCGCCCAGCCCAGCCCAAGGGCAGAGTCTACAGCAGTGGCAGCAATAAACAACCTCAGGCTTCCAGCATGACACAGCACCTTTCTGCACCCACCCTCGTAAGTATGGGTCCAGACTGGGGCAACCCTAGACTTGCTGTGGGACTCAGCAACTTCCTGCACCAGCCTGCATAAGCAGCCCAGCCCAGCCTGGGATGGCAGCAGCAGCTGAGGCAGGCAGCAGTAGCAGTGGCAAAGGACCCTAGATTCCCCAGCCCTGTGCTTGTATGCCCCAGCCTGAGGAAGCAACCAACCTCAGTTTGGGGCTGTGGTAATTGCGGCTGTATTAGCAAAAGACACCAGTCATAGATTTGGAGGAAGATGGCGGAGGAGAAGCTGGAGGCTAAATAAGCTCTCACATAGAAAGCAGTGTTAGTGTTCCACAGAACAGTCCTAGGCTAGAGAATCACACCAAGTGTGCCATCACAGTACAGAGAGTTTGGCCAGAGAGGGAAAATACAGTCAAGGAGACAGATCTGAGCATTTGCCAGTAGCTATGGTTGTGGTGGCAGCAGTGGCTGAAATACCAACAGAGTGAGTCCAGGACAAAGGCACCAGATGCGGCGTACAAGCAGATTCTACTTAGCACCAGCAAGAACTGACAAGGAGTAAAAATTTTCATACTGCAGATTGCAGACCAGAGACGGCACAGAAACCAAGATTTGGTGACGGTAGAACCCTCACATCCACACTCCTTCTCAGAGAGCTGAGGAGGGAAGGCTGCCCCTCCCCCACCATCAGAGATCTCCATCTTTGATACTGACAAAGGCCTGGCTGAGCAGCTAGCTCCAACTCAGGCCTTGGAAGAAAACAAAAAAATCATTTAGCAGGTCACAGGAACCTGATTTGACTTGCCAGGCTCAGCTCCACCCAGGGGAAAATCACCCGCCCTGGCAGAGAAAGCTCTGCCCCCAGGCAAGTGACTTTTTTCACTGGGTAAACAGAGCCAGAGGCTTCCGGACCCTACAGCAGCCTAGACAAACAATTGAAACTCAGGAAAAACAAACCCTGAGAATGGCTCCAGGCTGGACTCTATGAGTGTCTCAGGAGCTAGCCCTTCAGGGAAAAGCTACAGTTTGCTGAAAGACCTCAACCCTACCCAGAACCTAGCCTCATCACAGCATCTCCAAACTAGAGAAAACAGCCATCTCCCTCTTTTGTGATACTCAATGCAGATCTCTCTCCCACTGAACTAGCCTGGGAGGAGGATCACAAAACCCTGGGTAACACAGGGCATTTTTCTGCCTGCTCAAACAAACTGACTTAAGAAACCAATCAAGCCACAGGAAAACCAAACACCACAAGCAGACCAGGGACTCCACCAAGAGATGGGTTACAGACACAGGGAAGATATACAATCTTCCCCACCCCACCTCCCAAAAAAATCAAAGAATTGTTGTTTTTTTTTTTTTGGTCATGTCATGGGGCCTGAACTCTGGGCCTGGGCACTGTCCCTCAGCTCTTCAGCTCAGGGCTAGCGCTCTACCACTTGAGCCACAGCACCACTTC
>NW_012267516.1:186764-224509 GCF_000151885.1 Dipodomys ordii
AGAAGAAGAAGAAGAAGAAGAAGAAAATTGAATCTCAGGTATTGAAGATAGCATAGATATTATAGAGAAAGAACATATAACTATCCACGACAAATCCAAGAAATATGATAGATCTATTCAATATTTGGAAGACACCTACTCTGAGGATAATAGGGGTAGAGGAGCACCTAGACACAGAAGCCAATGGTCTAGGAAATTTATTTAACAGGATCCCAGCAGAGAACTTCCCATACATGCAAAAAGATAGGCCTATTCAGATACAAGAAGCTTTAAGTACCTCAAATAGAACAGACCAGAAAAGGACATCCCACTGTCACATTATGACTGCACAGGATCAATTCAGACAAAGGAAAGGATCCTTAAAACTGTCAAGGAGAAAAGATCAGTCACCTTTAAAGGGAAACCAATTAGAATATCCTCAGATTTATAAGCAGAGACAATTAAAGCAAGAAGAGCCATGCCCTATGAAAAAAACTATCAACCAAGAATACTGTACCCTGCTAAACTCTCCTTCATAACTGAAGGTCAAATAAAAACCTTCCATAGCAAAGAAAAATTGAAACAATATATCTCCACCAAACCAGCCCTACAAAAGATACTTAAAGAGCCGTACACAGAAAACCAGCAACACCACAATAAAGACCAAGAAACTGCACCCAAACTGAGACTCCAAGAATCATAGGAAGAACCCCATTGTTGTAGCCCCCAAGAAGGTGGATAACATGGCAGGAACTAACAAACACCTCTCAGTCCTATCTCTCAACATTAATGGACTTAACTCTCCAATTAAGAGACCTAGTTGGATTAAAAAGCAAGATCCTTCCATCTGCTACTTTCAAGAATCACACCTTGTCCATAAAAATAAACATATATTGAAAGTGAAAGGCTGGAATAAAATCTACCAAGCAAATGGCATAAACAAGTAGGAGTTGCAATCCTAATATCAGATAAAATGGACTTCAAATTAAAATTGTGAGAAGAGATAAAGAAGGATCTCTCCTTCAGGAGGATATTACAATTTTAAATATCTAGTCACTAAACAACAGAGCACCCAAATTTATCCAAGAAACACTACTTTCCCTGAAATCTCACATAGATCCAAAGATATTAATTGTTGGGGACATTAACACACCACTATCCCCACTAGATAGATCAACTTGGCAAAAACTCAACAGATTTAAACTGCATAGATCAACTAGATTTAACAGACATCTATCGAATATTTCACCCAGCAGCATCAGAATACACATTTTTCTCAGCAGCATATGGGACATTTTCCAAAATAGACCACATTTTAGGTCACAAAGCAAACTTGTCCAAATTCAGAAACATTCAAGTTATGTCTTGCATTCTCTCAGACCACAAAGGAATAAAGTTAGAACTCAACAACAAAAGCCACCAAAGAAAGTCCTGTAACACATGGAGGCTCAACAAGACACTGTTGAATCACCAGTGGGTCATGGAAGAGATTAGAAAAGCAATTCAAATGTTCGTGATATTCAACAAAAATGAGCACACAAATTACCAGCTCCTCTGGGACACAGAAAAGGCAGCACTCAGAGGCAAGTTTATAGCTCTGAGTTCCTACATTGGAGAGATCTGAAACCAACAATTTAATGAGACATCTGAGCCTCCTTGAAAAAGAGCAGCAAGATAAATCCCAATCCAGTAGACAGAAAGAAATAATTAAAATTAAATCAGAATTAAACAAATTAGAATCCAAAAAAAAATAGAAAGAATCAACAAAACAAAGAGTTGGTTCTTCAAAAAAATTAACAAAATTGAAAGACACTTAGCAAATCTTATCAGAAAAAGAAGAGAACACACCATAATAAACAAACTCAGAGATGAGAATGAAAACATCACCACAGAAACAACCAATATTCAGAACATTAAGAGGAAATACATCTCAAACCTTAATGCTAATACGTTTGAGAACCTGGAAGAAATGGACCTTTTCCTAGCAAATATTGACATGCCGAAACTAAACCAAGATGAGTTGAACCATCTTAACAGGCCCATATCAAGCACTGAAATAGAAACAGCAATAAGAGACCTCCCATCTAAGAAAAGCCCAGGACCGGATGGATTTACAGTGGAATTCTACAACTCTTCAATTAAATTGAAAAAGAAAGTTCACTACTGAACTCATTCTATGAAGCCATAACCCTCATCCCAAAACCAGGCAGGGACTCATCAAAGAAAGAGAACTATAGACCCATTTCTTTGATGAACATTGGTGCAAAATGTCTCAACAAAATTTTGGCCAGTTGACTTCAATGATTCATCCAAAAAATCATACACCACAATCAAACAGGATTCATCTCAGGGATGCAATGGTGGTTCAATATATACAAATCAATATAATTCATCAAATCAAAAGATCAAGGATAAGAACCACATAGTTATCTCAATAGATGCAGAAAAGGAATTTGACAAGATCCAACACCCCATTATGATGAAGACACTGGAAAAACTAGGAATCCATGGAACATTCCTCAATACAATAAAGGCTATATATGACAACCATACACCCAGCATTATACTTAATGTTGAAAAACTAAAGCCATTTCCTCTTAACTCAGTAATGAGACAAGGAAGTCCACTCTCTCACTTCTCTTCAATTTGGTATTAGAATGACTAGCTACAGCAGTAAGACAAGATGCAAACATTAAAGGGATCGAAATAGGGAAAGATAAAGTAAAACTCTCCTTTGCAGATGACATGAGCTTGTATTTGAAGAATCCCACAGGCCCCACTCCCAAATTACTCAAGCTGATTGAAAACTTTGGCAAAGTAGCAGAGCATAAAATTAACCCTCAAAAATCAATGGCTTTTCTGTATGCCAACGATGAGAAGAGCATGGCTGAAATCAGGAAAACAACTTCATTCACAATATCCACACAAAAAATAAAATACCTAGGAATTAACTTAACCAAAGATGTGAAAGACCTAAAAAAGGAAATCAAAACAGAATTTAGAAAAAAGAAAAACCCTTCCATGCTCCTGGATGGGAAGGATCAACATCGTGAAAATGGCAATACTTCCCAAGGCTATCTACAAATTCAATGAGATACCTATCAATATTCCAACCTTCAAGGAACTAGAAGAAGCAATCCAAAAATTCATATAGAACAATAAAAGACCCCAAATAGCAAAAACGATCCTTAACAGAAAGAACAGTGCTGGAGAAATATCAATACCAAATTTCAAACTCTACTACAAAGCCATAGTAATCAAAACAGCTTGGTACTGGCACAAGAACAGACCTCAGGACCAATGGAATAGAATTGAAAACCCAGAAATAAACACACAGACCTATAGCCATCTAATCTTCAATAAGGGAGCTAAAAAAAATAGAATGGAAGAAAGACAGCCTCTTCAGTAAATGGTGCTGGCAAAATTGGTTAATTACTTGTAGAAAACTAAAGCTAGATCCTTATATATCACCCTGCACCAGAATCAACTCCAAATGGATCAAAGACCTCAGAGTCAAAGCACACACCCTGAAAACATTACAGGATGGAATAGGAGAAACCCTAGGTCTCCTAGGCGCAGGCTGAAATTTTCTTAATAGAGACCCAGAAACACAACAAATCAAAGAAAGGTTGGACTAATGGTATTGCATGAAATTGCAGAGCTTCTGCATGGCAAAGGACATAGCTAGCAAGATCAATAGAAAGCCCATAGATTTGGAGATCTTCACTAGCCATACAACGGACAAGGGTCTCATATCTAAAATATACCTAGAACTCAAAAAACTAAATCTCCCAACAACAAATCCTCAAAGAAACAACTGCCCAAAAATAAGTGGGCTAAAGATTTAAAGAGAAACTTCTCTGAAGAGGAAAGGATGACCAGTAAAAACGAAGCAATGCTCAACTTCCCTAGCCATAAAACAAATGCAAATCAAAACAACATTGAGATACCACCTCACCCACTTAGAATGACTATAATCAAGAACTCTAATAACAACAGATGCTGGTGGAGATGTGGACAGAAGAGAACCCTACTGCATTGTTAGTGGAAGTGTAAACTTGTTCAACCACTTTGGAAAGTAGTATGGAGGTTCCTCAAAAGACTCCACATAGAGCTCCTCTATGACCCAGCAATCCCACTTTTGGGTATTTACCCCAATGATCACAAACAAGACCATACTAAAGCTACCAGCACAACTATGCTTATTGCAGCATTATTTACCATAGCTAAGATATGGAACCAACCTAGATGCCCCTCAGTAGATGAATGGATCAAGAAAATGTGGCATATACACCCAATGGAATTCTATACCTCCATCAGAAAGAATGACATTGCCCCACTTGCTAGGAAATGGAAAAGGTTGGAAAAAATTATATTGTCTCATGGTTTCCCTTATTTGCAATAACTAGTATATGTCTGAGACAAGCAGAATAGGTCAGATAAGATGACGTTAGGTGAAATGAACCCCAAGATAATGACACAAGTGGTTTTTTCTTGCTTGCTATTTTGTTTCTAACATATTTATAACGTGATTTTTTTTTTGCTTTGTATGTCCCTCCCCCATGGTATAACCTCTGATTTCACTGCATTTGATGTTGGTATAATTTGGGGAGGGGAAGGGAAAAAAACAAATTGTTTAAATAGGGATACAGGTTGACCTGTTGCAACAATGAGATATACAAGATGCTATGTAGAAAAACGAACTTTACAAGTTTGGCAGGGAGGGTAGTGGGAGGGAGTGCAATCGAGGAAATGGGAGGGCAGGGATGGTAGGGGAAAAACAAAGGACAAGGCAATAATGCTTGGCTAGAAATCTACTCATTACCTTGCTTATGTAACACCTCTGTATGGTATTTTTACAATAAGAAACTTATTTTAAAAAACAAACAAAAAAAACAAATTGCATTGATAAGAAAGAATTCACCAAGGTCAGACTTCAGGGACTCCAGTCCAAACATACATTTCTCTTCATAATCAGAGAATGGTAAAAAGTACGCAGTTCTGGTTGAAGTGAAAACATTAAAAAAAAAAAAGAAATTCCTAGAATAAAAATAATTTCAATAGCTTTAAGAAAACCGTACCATCTTTCTTCTTTAATTTCATTTCTTTCATTCTTCTTTCTTCATCACCCAGATTTGATTAGTTGTTAGTGGCCAATGCTAAAATGATGTATTGTCTCCTGGCTTGTGTTACCAAAGCTGAAACTGAAGTTTTAGACATCAGGCCCAACCCCAGAAGCTCTATATGTTAAGTCTTTCACTAGTCCCTTTCCAAATAAAAAGACAGGGTGAGGACTTTATATGGCACAAGGACGCCTTGAGAAAAAGCATGGCAGCTATATTCTGTTGTCTTTAACAACTCTCAGCATACAATTCCATGTCGCATTTTAGAGACTAATTTACCTACAATTAACAAAATTAAATGTACATATTTCATGATTCATTCATCAGGAAGAATAAAATTAGGTGATTTGCAGGAAAATGGGTGAATCTGGAAAAAATACTGAGTGAAGTAAGCCAGACTCAGAAAGATAAAGGGCATGCATTTTCTCTCATGTGGATGTTAGGCCTGAAATAAAAACATATATGTAAATACATTCAGAGTCATGCATACACACACACACACACACACACACACACACCACACAGATCAAACTATGACTAAAGTATGGTATATTCAGGAGTGTGATACCGTAGTATTACCCTTTTAAACAATTAAAAGTTTAACAAATGAATACTATAAAGCTAAAACATGTCTGGGCTGTGACATCAGGGGCTAAAAGGAGGAGGCCAGAGAAACAGAAAGAGGCAAATTGCCTCCTACAATTATATTGTCTGCTGGGTCTCCTATCTTAACAAGAAAATTTAAGCTTAACCATCATAAAACTCGGTTTTCTCGCCCCTATGTATTTTGTTTGTTTGAGATAAGGTCTTACCATGAGGTCCATGATAGCCCGGAACTTAGACTGGCTTTGAACTTCCAGGTTCAAGTTATCTTCTTTTTTAGAACTGACTATATATTATCTTCCCTTAAGAAGTAGTAAAGCAGAGCTGAGAGTGGTGGCAAATGCCTGTTATTCCCCCCTGAAAGCAGAAAATTTGAGAGTTCTAGACCAGCATGGGCTATATAGTGAGACACTGTCTTGAAGAAAAGAGTTTTAGAAAAGAATGTTTACAGTAGTCAAAATAATGAACTCAAAATCCAGACCACCTACCAGCTACCTATAAGCTGTATAATCTTGTACAAGTCACTCAAACATTTATTACTAGGGATGGTAATAAAAACATGCAGTTTGTAAGGTTCTTATGAGAAATAAAGACTAACATTTACTTAATATTCTGAAAACAAGCAGAATAGTGCCTGGCACATATCACTGTTTTGTATTATTATTCTAAGCACAGGATATGGAGAATCCTTCTCCTGCACTTGATGGTATTTCTATTCTCTTCAAGCACTGATTTCATCTGCAATCTTTCCTCTCCTAGCACCCTCCTATTGGCCATTAAGGAATTAACTAAAGTGAAGCTGGCTGTGAAGGCTGCACATGAATTTGTTTAATGAAAAGAAGGCTATCAAGGCATCCATGCAGGTTTAGAGGAAGTGGAATTCAAGCAGAGCAAAGAATATTTTCTTTACATTACAAGGAATGTTCAGGAAGTTGCTCAGGGTACTAATGTGTAAAGTGCCTCCAATAGTCACAATTTCAAATTTAACTGTTTTCAAAATTTAACATGTTTAACTGTAGGAGTCAAGAAAGCTGGTTAAAAAAATACCTAAGTTTAAAAAATGAAAACATGGGGACATTTTGTTATTGTTATTGGTTGTGGTGGTGGTGGTGGGTTTTGCTTTGTGCGCTTTTGTTTTGTTTTGCTTTGCTTTGCTTTCAGGAGGAATAAAGCAGGTGGGGGCACAGAAAGGGAGGGAGGAAGGGTGAACAAATGTAATCATGTTATTCAGTATACACTATGGAAAATGGTGTAGGTAACTTGTGGACAGGGATGAGTGGAGAAAACTGGGGCAGGGAGAATAAAGAATTAGAAATATAGAGAGAGAGGGAAATGACACCCCTCCCTCAATAAAATACCTGTTTCCACCAAAAAGCAGATCTTGAGACAAGGGTTTAAGAACAGATGATGCATTGTGCTGTGTATTATATTGTGCTTTTATGCTAGTCCTAAGTCTTCAACTCAGGGTCTGGGTGCTGTTCTTGAGCTTTTTGCTCAAGGCTAGTGCTTTACCACTTGACTCACAGCTCCAGTCTCACAGATTTTTCTGCTCTGGCTGGGTTTGAACTGTGATCCTAAGATCCCAGCTTCCTGTCTAGCCAGGTATGAGGCCACCATACAGATGTTTTAAGAGGAGTTCCCAAGGAATGATTAAAAAGGAGAAAGTCAGTACAAGGATACACATTGGTCCATCTTCTGTGGGAAATTCTGGCTCTTTTTTATGGTGAATTCTTTGAAGAGCTATGAAGAATGCATTCTGCAATTATTCACTTGAGACTTAAACATGGGGAGTAACTATAAACTGGCTCTTGCCCTATAAACCATTAACACATTCCTCACTTTCACATTTTCCCTTGGATTAAGAAAGACTTGTGAATTTCTTTGTACCCTGCAAGGGCAGAGAAACTTTAGGGGAATAAGGCAAAGGTTACATAGTGGGACCCTGGTGCAATGAGGAAGGAAGGAATGTGAAGATCCCCTCCTTGAAGGTATGCTACAAGGTGAAGGACAGTTCATCTGAAAAGTATACACAAAACTCATTTTTAAGACTGCTTTGAAGCTGGGCACCGGTGGCTCACACCTGTAATCCTAGCTACTCAGGAGGCTAAGATACGAGAATCACGGTTCAAAGCCAGCTGGGGCAGGAAAGTCAGTGAGACTCTTATCTCAAACTACTAGAAAACTGGAAGTGGCACTGTCGTTCAAGCAGTAGATCACTCACCTTGAGTTGAAGAGCTGAGGGATAACTCCCAGGCCCAGAGTTCAAGCCCCATGACTGACATTAAAAAAAAAAGCTTTGATTTGGTTCTGCAACAGAAGAATTTAAATTTCATTGGGGAATGAGAGAATGTTTTTAAGCAAAAGCAAAAACATGTCATGAATACAGCCTTGTTTTCTATCTGAAGCATTCAGTCCCCAAATCTCAAAGGTTGTAGCTGGTTGCAATAGAACAATTTCAAGGTAGCCTACAAATCTCTCTTTAATGTTTCTTTCTGTCTTTGTCTCTCTGTCTTTCTAACCCTGTCTTTTCCTATGTCTGGCCCTCCACTCTCATTTTTTGTGCTGTTCCTGGGCCTTGAATTCAAGACCTTACCATCTAGATTGGTTTTTGTTCACCTCAATCTGGCACTCTACTACTTAAGACACACCTCCTCTTCCAACTTTTCAAGGCTAATTGGAGAGAAATGTCTTAGACTTTTCTAGCCAGGCTAGTTTTGAACAGTAATACTCAGATCTTAGCTTCCTAAGTAAAAAGGATTACTGGCATCCCATTACAAATCACTCTTGAAATCCACCATAGGCCAAAGTTTTCCTAATTGATAATGACTTTGCAAAATCCTTGAGCCCAAGATGAATTCCTTGTTTTCCTTGATGGCTACCAGATGATCAACTAATGACCAGATACAAAGAAACAGTCAGTTACTCATTTTCTTTCCCCAGTCCTCTAAGAAGGCCCAGCCAGAAAGTATGTTGAGGAAAGGTGCACCAACATTAGACAGCAGTCATCCCTAGGGTGTCCTATCTGCAGAAAACAAGGCCCTACCTCACCCTAAGAGATCAGTAGCTGACTACTGTTCTGCCAGATTACTGAGAGCATTCCTATGGAACAACATTTATCAGTCCTCCTCCAAGAGAGGAAGGAGAAAGAAGAAAGCATCTCTCTCCACAAATGAAAATGTCCCAGTCCGCTGACTAAAGGAGCCACTGATTGCTTTGCTATGACAAAAATAAGGCATATTTCCAGTCCCCAGGAAGCGCCTAGCTGGCCTTTGTAGTGTTATCTATCTGAAACAGGTTTTTAAAATCCAACACAGCAATGACCTCTTAAATTTTAGTAGCTTGTTTAATTCTTTTGGAGTGTGTTTTTCCCCCTTTTCCTCTTTTTCTTTGCCAGTATTGGGGCTTGAACTCAGGGCTCTAGTGCTATCCCTTAGCTTTTTTGCTTAAAGCTAGCACTGTATTACTTGAGATACTTCTCTACTTCTCCATTTCTACTTAACTAGAGATAAGAATCTCTCTATATGTCTATCTGGGGTGGCTTCAAATCTCATTCCTTAAAGCTAGGATTTCAGGCATGAGCCATAAATGCCCCACTGGAATGTATTCTTAAGCTGTATTCTGAGTGAATAAACTCATTGCTAGTGTAACACATGATAGATTTTAGTAAATCTAGAATAGTGAGGAAACAGTTACATAAGGAGGACTAAAATAAATATTAAAAGTATAGGATATAAAGTCTTCAACAATAAAATGTATAATCTATGTATTTAGAAATACATAGAAAAAGATTTGCAAGAATCACTATGCTATGTTAACTATATGATGATACTAGTTACTTCTGAGAAAGGAAAATAGGATTTAGGAAAATACGGAATTTAAGAAACTCCACCCTCTGCACCCCCCCCCCGCACTTTTTGTGTTTTTTGTCAGTTGTGGTGCCTGAACTCTGGGCCTGGGTGCTGTCCCTCAGCTCTTCAGCTCAAGGCTAGCACTCTGCCACTTGAGTCACAACACCATTTCTAGCTTTTTCTGCTTATGTGGTGCTGAGGAATCGAACCCAGCACCTCATGCATGCAAGGCAAGCACTCTACCACTGAGCCATCTTCCCAGCCCCACTTTTCCCTTTTTAAAAAGTGTTTGACTTCTTGACAGTAGAAATATAGGTATATTTACTTATGTAAGCAGTGGAAAAAAGAATTTCCTCACTCAAGAAAATTCATTTAGGTTATAGAACCATACACTGAAGTAGCCAATACAGTTTTGAATAAAGTGCTCTGTTCCCCAACTTCTTCTCAAAGACATGGAGTGGCTGAATCATTTATTTATTTATTTTTATTGTGAAAATACTGTACAGAGGGGTTTCAATTACATGGGCAAGATAATGAGTACATTTCTTATCAAGCATTGTAGCCTCCTCCTTTGTTTCCCCTTACCATCCCTTCCTAGCCTCCCCCCCCCCCCCCCACCCCCCCACCCAATCCTCCCCCCCCACCAAAGTTGTAAAGTTCATTTTTGACATGACAACTTGTACTTCTCATTGTTGCAACGGGTGGGAGTGGCTGAATTATTAATAAGTAACCAGAGTGCTGGAATATCAGAAAACTTTTGAGTTCTGACCACAATGACACTGGAGGGTGGGGCAGTAAAGCTTAAATCACTCATGAACAAGGTCTCAAGTTCTCTCCCTTTCTGAAGTAGCTTTGAACAGCAGAGAACATGCAGAGCCCATGCCATATACAGGTAGGTGGATATCAGCTTCCGTTCTAGGCAGGTGCAGGTAGAGTGCTGAAAGCAGTGTGTCCATGCAGTGTTTTTTGGTGCCTAAACTAGAGCTTGAACTCACAACTGGAAACTGTTCCATAGCTTTTTCATTCAAGGCTAGTGCTCTACCACTTGAACCACAGCTCCACTTTTGGGTGGTTATTGGAGGTAAGAGCTTCCCAAACTTTTGTTCCTGGCTGGCTTCAAACCATGATGCTCAGATCTGAGCCTCCTTAGAAGTTAGGAAGCCTGAGCCACCAAAGCTTTGTCAGTGCCATTGCCATATTGAGTCACTGAACACAAATCCAAGGAGCCACACCTTCCTCTGGTGAAATACATTCTGCTAACATACCTTTATGATTTTCTTATAAACTATTTTTCATTTAATATTTCTGATTTATTTTTCTCAGTCATGGGGCTTGAATTCTGGGCCTGGGCACTGTCCCTGAGCTCTTCAGCTCAAGGTGAGTGCTCTACCACTTGAGCCACAGCAGCACTTCTGGCTCAAGTGGTAGAGTGCTAGCCTTGAGCCAAAGAAGCCCAGGGTGAGTGCCCAGACTCAGAGTACAAGTCCCAGGACTGGGGGGAAAAAATCCATAAAAAGGCCAGCTGCCAGTAGTTCATGTCTATAATCCATGGGACTCTCTTATCTATATTTAACCACCAAAAAACAAGAAGTAAAGCTGTGCCTCCCATGGTAGAAAGTTAACCTTGGGTAAAAAAAAGAGCTCAGGGACAGCACCCAGGCCATGAGCTCAAGTCCTAAGACAACAAAAATTCATTTAGATCCAGAGATATATTTAAAAAATTAAATCAGGACTTCCTGCCAGGCATCTATGGCTCATGCCTGTAATCCTAGCCACTCAGGAGGCTGAGATCTGAAGATCACAGTTCAAAGTCATCCTGTACAGGGAAGCTCGTGAGACTCTTCCCACCAATTAACAAGCAAAAAGTCAGAAGTGAAGCTGTGGTTCTAGTGGCAGAACACCAGCTTTGAGAACAAAGGCTCAGGAACAGTGACTGGACCCTTAGTTAAGGCCCCAAGACTGGCAAAAAAATTAAAAAGATTAAAAGTAAATTTAAAAAAATCAGGATTTCCTGATAATTGTTTTAATTGCTTTCTTTGTAACTTACAAGATGATTCTGAGCACTCCAGCTTAAGTTTTAATATTTACAAAGTCACCTGGGGAGCCAGGTGCAGGTGGCTCACTCCTGTAATCCTAGCTACTCAGGAGGCTGAGATCTGAGGATTGTGGTTCAAAGCCAACCTAGGCAGAAAAGGCCATGAAAACCTTATCTCCAATAAACCACCAGAAAACTGAAAGTGGTGCTGTGGTGCAGGCAGTTGAGTACTAGCCTTGAGCTGAAGAACTGAGGGACAGTGCTCAGGCCCAGAGTTCAAGCCCCATGACTGACCAAAAAAAAAAAGTCCCCAGGGTTCTTCAATAAAGCCAGATTCTAATTCTACAAGTCCTGGGTAGATGCCATAAGCACCAATATGATGAAGCAAAGATTCAGTTTCTAGAATTATCATACAAGCATTGATGATAATATGTGCAAAAGCATTTACTGTAGTGTTCTTTGTAATAAGTAAATACTGAAAACAAAAGAAGTCCATTAATAGAAGGATGAATTATAGAAAGTATATTAAGATAATGGAATACCATAGGCACATAAAGTAAGTCTACATGCATTATCATAGATAAACCTCATAAACAATGCTGATTAAAAATGAAAAAGCAGAGGTCTTTTCACATTATAACACATTGATTTACTTAAGCATGAATGATGTGATTATAGACTCATATGATATTATTATGACAACATACATAGAAAGAATAACTACCACAAAGGTTGTAGGTTTATTTGGGGAGCAGAAAGATTGAAATCAGTATAGGTGCACAGTGAATCTCATGTATTTCTGCCATGTTTAATTTTTTATATTATTATTTGTATCATATATAAACCTTATCATTTTATGGCATACATATATTTTTCTCCATAGAAATATTTTAAATTATTATTTTTCAGTGTTTAGGATCAAACCCAGGGCCTTGTGTATATTTAGGCAACTTTTCTCCCACTAATCTAAAATCCCAATTCATAACTTTTTAGTACTCTTTTTGAGTCTACAGTGGTGTGTGTGAGCTTAGAATTTGTATAACAAATTGGTTTAATGCCATCTAGAACTTACTTCTTGAAACTTGTAACGAGGGGAAATATAATTATATTGTCTAAAAATATGATACTGAAAGGCAGTGTGAAATGGTAGAATTAATTTACATTTTAGGATATTTGTTTCCAAATCCACAAAATGAGTTAGAGAGGGCTGGGTGCTCACAGCTCACGCCTGTAATCCTAGCTACTCAGAAGGCAGAGATCTGAGAATCATGGTTCAAAGCCAGCCCAGGCAGGAAAGTCTTGAGACTCTTATCTCCAATAAACCACTCAGAAAAAGGAAGTGGTACTGTGGCTCAAGTGGAAGATCACTAGGCTGAAGAGCTCAGGGACAGCACCAAGGCCCAGAGTTCAAGCCCCGCAACCGACCAAAACAAAAACAAGTTAGAGAAACAGACTTTGGAAATTACAGTTATGGCCTCTTGTGGGGCACACTGGTTGCAAAGATGGCCCTGAGAGGAAGTTAAGTGGGCAGAGCCGGATTTGTTTACCTTCAGTGTGTAAACAGCTTGTGGAAGCTTAGGTGCAGGATAGAGTGTGATCTTCAGTGTGATTGGTTGGTTCCATTTCCTCCCTGGCTTTGTGTAAATAAACGAGTTCCTGCTTGACTTGACTCCCCGCTGAGCTGCATCTGATTGTCTCTTGGGCTAAGGGAGGCTGGGGAATGAGCTAGCAGCTCACTTACCTTTCCTCAGACCCCGTGGGTCTTTCCAAGGACCAACGAAGACCCGACAGCCTCTGACCCTCAACCTGTCCTTGGTGTGACCATGCTCACACATATACTTTTGATTCTGGTGTAATGTAAGGCAAAAAAAAAAATCTTAAAATTTGATACATCTAAACTGGCAGTGATTATTGTATGTCTACTTGTTTAAATAATTTACAAACTGTCTTAATTTATGAATACCCAACACAACTATATTCATACTAGTGTTGTTCATAATAGCCAAAAGGTGTAAACCACTCAATTGTTCATTGATGGATGAATAGATTTTTTTAATGTGATATATAAAGGAATCATAGAAGTAAAAAAAAAAAAAGGACTTCACTCACACTATAATATCGATGAATTTGAGGATTAGTGCTACGTGAAATAAGACAGATGCAAAAACACAAATGTTCACATAATTCCACTTGCATAAAGTGCCTAGTGAAATTTACAGAGGGCAAAGAAAGTGAGAAAGAGGAGGGAATAGAATGGTGGTTGCAAAAATCAGGAGATGGGGATGGGAAGTTACTGTTTAATGAGTATTGAGTTTCACTTGGATATATAAAAACAAGTTCTGGAGATAATATTAGCCATGGTGGCACAACAACAGTGTACTTACTGTCACTAAACTATACACTAAACTGGTTAAAAATATTAAACTTTGCAGCATATACTTTTTAAAATTTAAAAATGTGTGTGTGGGTCTATCTCTATAGGGTAATACATGAAATTGTGGAACTCCTTCAAGAAAGTACAACACAATGATGAAAAATAAGACAATTTCTCCTTGGCTGGAATGGAATGCTTTTAAGGACCCACTGGTTACCAAAAACCCAAGGTGATTAACAGTGCAGATGGAATGGCATAATAGACCATTTGTGGTAAATACTCAAGAAACTCATGATTGGCATTAAACTCTGAAAAGGGGACAGGGAAGCACAGAGTTCAAACTTACTAATAAAAATCAGTTCATTTTTTTAAAAACACAGTCTCCTAAATTACCTACAGTACTAAGAAAGAAATGACATGACTGAAATTCATTCCTAACAGGGAAATATACTTCAGATAAATAAACTATATTAAAATAATTTCAGTAAAGTTTAATAATATCAGCATTAACTTTTAATTTTTTTGGTAACATTTGCCTCTCTGTACAATTTTGATTTTAATTTTCACCAGTCATTGGATGGAAAGATTTTTGTGGTTCTTTGCTTCCTGTTTGAGAGTTTCATTTATTGTAGTTCTAATTTATTAGGCAGGAAAATATATAATGTATTTTGAAAACTACAACAATTTCACATTGACATGTTTATGCATACATAGCTACAGACACACAGACACACCGACACACACACATACAGGTAAGTATCCCGATTCTCAACTTTTCCCATTGTTATACCTTTAACAGCTGCACCAACAGAAAGGCCTATATTGTGCTTACTATTTCTTTACAGTTAAGAAAACAACAACTAAGTTTGGCTTTGTTTGCCTACCAGTAAAAATTCCTATCTTCCACAAGGTCAGTTTTAACTAAAGATCCTCCTGCCTGAAAGTCTGTATACCAACCACAATTGTTAACTGTAAATTTTGAAGAAACCACAGGGTGGCACTAGATGCCTTTGGTTTAAGTGTAAACCTAGAAGCTGTTCCTAAAAATCAGGATTTAATAAGTGCCTTGACCTAAGAAAAGATTTAAAATGAAAGATAAACTAGGCACTGGTGGCTCATACTTGTTAACCTTAGCCACTCAGGAAGCTGAAATCTGAGGACTGGGGTTTGAAGCCATCCAGGGAAACCTCCAATTAACTACCAAAAACAAAAGTAGCCAAAAGTAGCACTGTCTTAAGTGAGCAAAATACCTCAAGGACAGTGCCCATGCCCTGAATTCAAACTCCAGTACCAACACACACACACACACACACACACACACACACAATAAAGCTAATATGAAAGATATTTTTCTCTTGCCTGAAGGGAAGACTGTCAGCCAAAACACACATGAATTCCAATCTCATACCTAACCATATTTACCCAAAACAACAATCATAAGTTATAGACAGCCTATTGTGGAGTGTATTTCTTCCACTGACAGGTTTACATCTGTTCCTCTGAACACATTTCACTTTTGTTACTTGATCACCTTAAACCTATTTCTAGTCATTTCTTCCTAATGTCTATCCCATTTTGTGTGTGTGTGTGTGTGTGAGTGTGTGTGTGTGTGTGTTTGGGAAGGACTTTAATTTTTTCTGTAAGAACTGATAGCTACATCCCTATTATGAAATACTCACATGTCACAATAATGTTTAAATTGATTTAATTTTTCCTGTAAATTCCCAGTTGTCAATTGTTTATGAATACCCTACAAATAGGAGTAACAGTTGGTGAGTAAAGCCTCAAATAGTACAAGTCTTATAAACTCATCTCACACACACACACACACACACACACACACACAAAGGTGCATTTCTGATCTCTTGACAATCTCATTTTGACTTTTAATAGTCTGGCAAAATTCACTGCTAGCCTTTTATGTAAAAGCAATTTTAAAGTATAATTCCTATTGCTTGATAAAGCAATAGATTTTCAGCAAATGAATAAACTTCAGAAATGTCTAAATAAAGAAAAGCTGGAAATCTCCAGTGGTTTAAGAATTGGGCTGATTGGGCAGGCACCGGCTCATGCCTGTAATCCTAGTTACTCAGGAGGCTGAGATCTGAGGATCACGGTTCAAAGCCAGCCCGGGCAGGAAAATCCAGGAGACTCTTATCTCCAATAAACCACCAGAAAACAGGAAGTGGCACTGTGGCTCAAGCAGTAGAGCGCTCACCTTGAGCTGAAGAGCACAGGGACAGCGCCGAGGCCCAGAGTTCAAGCCCCACAACCGACCAAAAAAAAAAAAAAAAAAGAATTTGGCTGATGGCCATTACCATAGCTTTCTTTTGAGCCAAAATCCTACAAAGATGATTACGTAAAATATGCTGATGCCTTGGATACTTTATAACACACAAATTCAATGTGACACATTCACTTCATTCAGAAACATTTTTCTATGAAGAACCAAGAATTTTTCCCACAACAGTAAATGTGTCTTGCATTCAGGTTACAAAAAGTATAATAGGCATTGTATGGCTTATAATCTACTTTTTTTTTTTTTTTTTTGCCAGTCTGGGGCTTGAACTCAGGGCCCGGGCTCTGTCCATGAGGCTCTCTGTGCTCAAGGTGGCACTTCAGACACAGCATTACCGCCAGCTTTTTCTAAGAGTCTCATGGACTTTCCTGCCCAGGCTGGCTTTGCTACATTCCTTACACATCAGCCTCCTGAGTAGCTAGGATTACAGACATGCACCACTGGCACTCAGCTTCTACTTTTTATTAATTCAAAAGCACACTGAATATAAACCATAGTGCTCAAAAGACTACATCTCAATATTACACATTTAAAAACTCATTACATTTGTGGAGCATTTTATATGTAAAACATTCAAGAGAGATTAAGCATGTAATTTTTAAATACATGTTTATTTCTAGAAGAAATGGTTGTGATCCTGCTAAGGCCATTTGTTTAGAATTTGAAGAGAAGATAAATATTCAAATATACCAATAACATCAAGAATATACACTAATTCCAGGACTGCTCCAGTGCTGATCAAGAGGCAATAGACACAAGTAGGTCAATTCCATTGTAAATCCAAGGGTTCACCGTGCTCTACAAGAGTTCAGGAAGGTCAGCGCAGATCATGTACAGACATTAATGAAGACTACAGACTTCAACAATTGACATCAAAATAAGATTCATTACTGAAAATTCACTTCCTGCCTTATCTCCAACTAATAATCAAGCCATTTTCAGACAAGACTCAGAAATTGTTTTATTAAATTGAACATAACATCAAGCCTTTACCAGAAATCAGTGCATAAGAGAGAATACACAGCCAAAATAAGCCATCAACATAAGCAGTATAAATCTTAAATAACTTTCAGATTTCTATATTCAATATAAAGAACAATTTCAAGTTCATAATTCACAGTTGTTTGGTTTTAATGTCATGACACATTTGTCATTTCTGTAGCCCCAAAAGAAAAGTGGTGATTGGCACATTGCCACATTGCCCCAATAGTATACACAGATCTTAAACACCTGTGTGACATTTAGTGAAGACTTTTGGAAACAACCCAGTTTTGTACTGTTTGGGCTAGCACTTTTCAGAAATATTCTTTACCAAAAATTTTGTCTGAGTGAAATAGCAAAAGCAGTTTAAAAATTTGCCATGCCATTAAATGAAGGTTCTAAAGTCCTCCTTGGTTTTCCATGATTTGTTCTCTAATTTAAGACAATAATAGTATTCAACTACAACCTTAACAGTAAAAGCAAAACTTTGCTTTTGGACCTAGAGCATAATACATCTAAGAGAGGGCACTTGTCAGCATAGTTAAGTGCACAGAATGCTTTAAAGCAGAGCCTGGCATACTCTAGTAAGGCATTTGAAAGCAGACACACCACATCCAAACCAAATCATCAAGGTCAGCTGAGGGTGCCACGAGGTGAATACCAAATAATGCAGAATCTACTTGAAATTCTAACCAAAAAAGGACATATATTTACAAAACCATAGGAAGGTAGTCAGGTACCAACAGAAGACAAAATAATGACTAGCCACTCCAAAGGAGTTTTGTTCCATAAATGCCAGATTTGCTAACTATAATAGACTATGTAATTTCCCTAGGACAATATCACTTAACATCAGGTAAAGAATATAATATATGATTATATATTATATAGCACTGATTAATCAGTGATATAGAACATTCACCTTCTCTAGTGAGAGGGTCGCTTAAACACACAGTTATAAGTGATTCCTGACAGCCATTTTAAGGCAAAAAAAATCTGATGAATCCTGCAATAACAGTGTGTGAGACTTTAACAACTGCCATTGGCCTTAACTTTAAAACTCTGATTATGAGAGTATCTTTAGGTTCAAAGCATTTTAAAATGTCTAAAAATAAAAGTCTAATTAGTAAAAATATGTATGTTGCTTTGAAGGACCCAAATTGTTTAGTTATTTAAGAATCTATGAATCTTTTCAAGCACAAGAATATGAATCTACTGATTTAAGTTTCAATTCTGATTCACCATTGATCTTGGTGACCTGGAGAAAGACACTTAAATTCTTTAGATTTATTGACAAGAAGTGGGCACAAAAAATAAAGTCAGATGTTAAATGTTTGAAACATTACTACAAAAAGCTAACAATAGTAGGCTCACAATTTCATCAACTCATTGTACAGTAAAATTGCTTTTAATTTTGCTAATTGCAACTAAAAGAAGCATGCTCTAGGAATTGAAATAAAATTCTTGAGATAAATTAGTAGTTTCAATTTTCTAACAAACTTAATCAGTTCTAAAGCTGTTTGAAACACCTCATCACATATGAGGTTCACCTTTTCTTCCCCTCTATCTTCTGGCAGAGGAGTTAAAAGCAGATCAAGAATTAAGAACAACAACAATAAAAAGCAGCAATTAAATAAAATGAGGTTGCATAGTTCAGGAAAAACACACCACTGGCTGAGATGGGGAAGAGGGTCTTATTATGAAAACAAAAATGTTTAAGAATGAAACAATTTAGATAACCTACTCTAGAACACTTCAGTTTGCAAAAGGAGTTTGTTTTTCTTCATTCTACACATACACACAAGAACAGAAGCAGGGAGATTAAAGTCCATAGAATAAAAAGAAATGTTAATTGTCTTAGGATGACTTCACATACTGCTTTCAAAAAAATCTTAATATTTAAAAAATATTAAGTCCTTGTTAATGATACCAAGTGAGTGTGTACTGTCTGATATTTTTATTGAAATGGTGATCCTGATGGACTGAGTGTAGAAAATTGATGCGTGGTGACATGGAAATATAATGCAAGTGATAGCAGAATCTAGTGGTGGGTATATTGTAAAATGTTTACAGCTTTGATAGATATTTGAAATTGATCATGAAAAGTTGCTGAGAAAAATGTATTTCTATAACAAGATTACCAAGTATCTTAAAGCTTTTAAGTACTCAAGAAATTTAAATGTTTAAACTAAGTGAAGGGAAACTGCAATTGAAAACCCAGAAGCCCAATTTGTGAATACTTTTAGAGAAAGATGGAGGGTGAATAATATCAAAATGCTTTGTATCTTCATAGAAAATATATATACTTCTTTTGACGCAGAGATGAACCAACAATTAACAATTACTATGCACAATAGTCTTTTAATACACTTGATTCACAAATATGCAGTTTTCTACTCTCTATAGAAAAAAATATTTAAAAAGGCATTGTGGAGTGAAGAAAAAGAACTTTTTCCCAACATCAGTGTCAAGCCCTCACAATCCAGCAAGTAACTACCTTCACTAAATATAAATGTAACATGCCATAGTAGTTATGGCCATGCTATTAAAATTGGATTCATATAACAATTTTACTTGTTATCAAATTGAGATTGCATTAGAAAAAGAAAAAAAGATATAGAACAGAATTCACCAAAATCTTTGCTATTTCAAGCTCTTGTTTTTTGTTTGGGTTTTTTTTTTAACTGTATTTTTTTTTGTCTTTTCTTTTTTAGTACTGGGGATCGAACCCAGGACGTTGCACTTGCTAGGCAAGCACTTTGCCACTGAGCTACATCCCAGCCCGCAAGCTCTTGTTTTATGAATCATGATTAATGGCAATAATTCATCTCTACTCTCTGTGAAATGCTAACACTTGCTAAAGGCACTCATATTCTGGTCTTAACAGACATAGGGTCACATGCAACCATAAGCCAGTACTTTTTTGGTAGATACACAGAAAAGAAGTTCATAAATGATTCCCATCATCCTGGGAAAACAATTATCAGTAGAAATGTCTTATGAGAAACTATTTACACAGATTTATTCAACTACACAAATATTAATAGCTACCAAGGGCAGGACACCCCCACCCAGAATATCACCACCAAAACCAGACACTTTCTTTTATATATAAAACTCCTAACCACTGATCTGGGTAATAAAGAAAAAAATGGTTGGTAAGGTGAAATTTTTTTAAAAAACTGTTCAAAGGTCAACATTAAACTTTTGCGTACTCTGAAAGCACATCTCTCAATATATTTCTAAAACAATTCTACTAACACACACACACACACACACACACACACACACACACACTCCACTCCAAGTTCCTAAGCAAGTATTCTCAGCCTAAATTTTAAAACAAAGTCAAGAATACTGTGAAAAACAGTAACAGACAAGCTACCATTGTTCAGTCTCAACTGAAATGGGAATCAAGCAAATCCCACTGTTATTGCTTAGACTATCTACAGAGGGAGATTTACAATATGTGCATATCTGTGTGTCTTTGTGTGTGTGTGTGTGTGTGTCTGTGTGTGTGTGTGTGTGTGTATGATGCATTCATGTATCTTTCTATCACTGTTCAAACTGTAGTCAGTTATCTACCTCACATAGTTCTGCAGAATAGTTTGTGAAGTCAGGTGAGAGACCATGTGCTTTCCATTAGCCTGGTAGGTCACATGAATGGAGATGACCCAAGTCATAATTCTTTTTTCAATCTCAGGTACAAAAATCCTAGGTGGGAGCTGGGCACCAGAGGGCCATGCCTGTAATCCTAGCTACCCAGGAGGCTGAGATCTGAGGATCACAGTTCAAAGGTAGACCAGACAAGAAGGTCCAAAAATAAAAAAAGCCGAGACAAGCAACACAAACAATAAACAACATGCACATATTGGCAAGTTACAAGATATGACACCAAGTCAGGACCAGTAAAGTATTTTTTGTTCCAACTGCTTTGGAGTCAAACGATTAATGGAAATACTCAGTTTTCCAACTGACCTTTAAAAAAACAAAAACACTTTGAAAGCATATGCAATCTGATCTTTTAATTGAAACTTGAAACTTCTCCATTACAACCTCTCACTCTCAACACTTTGGAGGAGTTCCTAATTATCTTCAACAGTGATTTTTAATGATGACATATACAAAGATATTCACAGAGTAGGAAGATTTGATATGATTATTAGTTTTCTTATCCTTTTTCTTTCTCTTTGTTTTTAACTAAACATTTTTAGGCCTCTGCCCTCTTGTATATAGGACAGAAAAAGACACATGATTTCTCGGAGAAAGAGTACAGATCCTAAGCATATTACAGAATAGAGCTTATTTCACAACATGAAATAAGAGATCACATGTCACTGACCTAAAGGCAACAACTTCCTGCTTAGAATGACTATACAGCATGCAGCCACAGCAACCTCTGTCACCCTCTGTCTCACCTAGGGAACATGGAAAGAATACAGCAAGTAACTAGCCCTAAACCCAACCTACCATCACAGAGACTTGTGATTTTTTTTTCTATAAATGATCACAGAAATTACTCATCAACTTCCCGAGTTTGGAAATTAAGAAACAAATTTAGCTATCATAGGCAATACGGTACTAAAATGTCATATAAAACAAATACATACCTTGTTTTTAGTGCAAAGTAACTGAACAAGAAACAACACTAGAAAACTAACTTTTTTCATCAGAAGAAAATGCATCCATAACATCCATTAAGGGCACTGGGAAACTGGAAACCTGAATACACAGGCTTGAAAAGAAATCAAGCCCTTAAGTCCACAGCTTTTTGAACATATACAATGGCATTGCTAAGTGGGGAGAACAGGAAGAGGATGTCCATCAATTTCATTTTCAGAGTAACAAAAATGAAAGATGAATGCCACTGTTACAAAATGTAAATTCATATCTGTAATATTTTAGTGTTATCTGAAACAGAGTCAGTAAAAAAAAAAATCTCTCTAAATGGTATCACATAAACCTGTGAGGGTGGGTGGGTGTAACTATGCACACATACATACCTCTACAGAGGGAAACATGAGATTTTTAAGCAATCATAGAACCAAGTGTATTAAAATCTACCCCACCCCGGCAAATCATACTTAGCAGCAAAATGAATAACCAACTTGGAAATAAGCCCTAAATTGCCCTAAACTGGCAGTTGTACTTTAAAAATTACTGGAAAAATGTGTTACTCAAAGAATTACAGACCAAGATAGATCTCAACAGACCATTAATTAAGTCTTCTGTTTCTGGGAGGAAAGTATTTTTATCAAATAATTTTGCCTTCCAATAAACCATCACTTTGGCAGAATAAAGTAACTTCATAATATTCTAGAAGTTAATCACAAAACTGAATTTTAATGACAGGTCTAGAGTGCTCAAAATTGTTCCATTGTATTACTTAAAAAGAACGATGATTATAATTTCCCTTCTCTACATCCATTTGCCCATAGAGTTCTCAAGGCTACACAGGAGTTTCACTTTCACTTGAAAACATTAATAATCATACATATATTTACCCTACTATAAAAATACTGCTTAATATAAACGTCCTGGTGAATGTGGCATGGATGGCTACCAATCTTAACCAAAAATATAAATTCATTTACTAAAACATAGTAAATAGAGAAAATGCCGTTAATCAAAGTTCAGAGAATTTCATTAGTTCATCTAGAAATATACTATGGCTTTTATGTAAAAGACATAATAATACTATCATAATTACCAGATACTAAAATCATTTGTAACACGTTTTTAGTGTCTTCAAGAAAGCCAAAATACAAAGATCAAGAGCAAAATTCATATACTTTTCTACTGAAAATGATGCTGCTGAAATCTGCACAATTTTTAAAACAGTTTCTCTATGGATTTTCAGGAAGTGGTATTTTTCAGAACAGCCCAATAAGCCGGCAGGACAAAGAAGAATGTAAAAAGGTAAGGACTGGATTATCTAAAAAGTCTGCCAAAATAAAATAGAGATTGAAGTTATTGTTTAGACTACCATGTAAGTGCAGTTGACTATCAATAAAAACATAACTTTAAGTTTAAAAAAATCAAATATGTCTTCATATTTCTTAAACTCATTAAAAAATAATCCATCTTAGGGCTGGGAAGGTGGCTCAGTGGTAGAGTGCTTGCCTTGCATACATGAGGCCCTAGGTTCAATTCCTCAGCACCACATAAGCAGAAAAAAAAAAGCCAGAAGTGTTGCTGTGGCTCAAGCGGTAGGGCACTAGCCTTGAGCTGAAGAGCTGAGGGACAGTGCCCAGGCCCAGAGTTCAGCCCCCACGACTGACAAAAAAAAAAAAAAGATCCATCTTAAACTTATTATTCAAATCTGGGCTTAGAAAACCCATAGTACAGCCAAAGCATACAAATAAGCTTATTAGACAGGCTGATACAACTAGGTGTTTCATGAAAAAGTAGGAGGAGGGTAAGTGGCAATTAAATGTGTGAAATAATTGAAAATGAAGTTACACTACTTGGAAGAACTAAAGCACTTTGAAAAATGTCTAAGTTTAAGAAAGCTTCATTTTAAAATGGAGGGAAATGACACAGGGAAATAACATCCTGGGGAAAAACAAAAACAAAAACAACCCTAATCCCTAATGGAGCCTAGAGTATGTATGTGTGTTACTGACAATGCACTGAGTTGATGGTTCCAGTGGAGCCTTGGAAAATGAACGTCTCTACTTACCTGTTTTTATTGAGATCTGAAGTAAGAACTCAAAGTTGTGTTTCATCTAACAGTACATAAAACTAAAATAACAAAAGAATATGAGATTGTTAAACAGTCTAAGTGATCAGGCTACTAACAACAAGAGGTTGGCCAAGAATAAAAAGTTCTTTCTGAAGGAACAGGAAGGTCACATGCTATACACAGCACAACACAGTTGGCCTTAGAATGCATTATGACCTAAGAAGCAGGCTTCCCACACCCCCCCTCCCACCACCCCTAAGTTTTGACATCTCACAGTACCACTGCAGGTTACATATAGAACAGTAAGCAGAGGAATGTACTCATATCAAAAGGATCACAAAGTAGAGCAAGTTGACAGAAGGCAAACCACAGGCAGGACAAACTGTTCTATCTGAATATGGCAATCACTATACATATCCCAGATTCTCCATCTCATTTCTATACCGCTGTTCAGACACCTTGCTTTTATGTTGTTTGCTCTCTAAATGCTGCCGGAATTCGATCTCTTCGCCAGCTCCCACATTACACATTGAGCAGTAAAACTGGCCACTTGGAGTAACACACATGGCCAGATCACGTGGAATTCTCTGCCGAGAGCGTGGATTGAAGTAAGGACCTGGCAAAGTAAGATATAAAAATAATATATTCAAAATATTCACTTGGGAAATGACAGTTTCATTCTTACCGATATTTGTAATTATAAATATAAATTATATAACATGTATGTATTATGTATCTTTGTATATTTACTATATATTCTTAATTTTATTCACTTAGGAAATGATAGTTTCATTCTTACCAATATAAATATAAATTATATAATATATAAATTATATAACATATGTAATCTTTGTATATTTATTATATATTTACATATTCTTAATTTTAAAGGAGAAGTTAATGAATTTTCTTAAACTATATGTTTAATCTACACAGATAAAAGCATTCCAGCTGTTAGCATACAGTATATGTATTTGACTATATGTGTTTGTCTGTCCAGCCAAACTCTAAAACATGAATACAATTTAAAACATACTTTAAGTTCTAAGCATTAAATTCTTATAATTATGTTAATGTGTTAATCAAAAAATTCCACTTGAAAAATTACCCAAGGGAAACACTGAGGTTTTACACAGAGACTTAGCAACAAAGATATTCACTTTAGCAATGTTTATGAAACTTTATAAGAGAAGTCCATAACTGAATGCAATGGAAATCTATGTCGTTGGCCAGTGATTCAGCTTAGTGGTAGAGCATTTGCTTAGCATCCATAAGACCTTGAATTCTATATCCAGAACCACATAGACAATAAAAAAATACGTACATAGGAAAATCCTTAATTATGATTATAATATTAAGTAGAATGAGAACATCACAATATCACTATTTCTATTTCTATATCATATTTGAAAAGATTAGAATGACAGCAGGAATGTTGATTACATTACTTTTTACCTTCCCTTTACATTTCTTCTAGGTACATTATTGACTTCTTAAGTCTGATCATCAAACACATCAAAATAATAAATATCCAGTGCTATTCTCAAAACAGTTTTTACTGCATTCCACAAATCTTGATATGGTATTTTCACTAATTTTTCATTCTTAGCATTTTAAATGTCTAGTATAATCTTTTCTTTGAATCAGGAATTATGTATAAGTATTTTAAATTCCTGAACAGAGGGAAGGGGTGAAATTATCCAAAAAGAAATATACTCTTTACCAGACTTATGTAAATGTAATCATTCTGTATGTCACCTTTATGAAAACAATGAAAAAACTTAAAATCCTGAATAGAAATATTGTTTAGTTTTAAATTTTGTTATTGACATTAACATTTTTTGTTAATTCACATTAAATTATACTCTGGTCAGAGAATATAATCTCTACTACTTTTATCCTAAAATTTTGTTTTATCTGATATTAATATACCTACTGAGGCATCCTTCATTTTACCTAGATTTTCCTTATATAATTGAATAATCTTTGTCATTTAACTGATTTCAATAGCATTTATTATAATTACTAATGTTTAGACTTTTTTGTTGTTGTTGCTTATTGGTGCTGAAGAATCCAACCTAGGGCCTCATGCATGCAAGGCAAGCACTCTACCACTGAGCCACCTTCCCAGCCATGTTTAGACTTTTTAATGCACTGCATTTTGTTTTCTAAATGGTCTTTTTCTTTTTCTTTTTTTTTTTTTGTTGGTCATGGGGCTTGAACTGTGGGCTTGGGTGCTGTCCTTCAACTCTTCAGCTCAAAGTGAGAGCTATACTACTTGAGCCACAGCGCCACTTGTGGCATTCTGGCAGTTAATTGGAGATGAGCCTCACGGACATTCCTTCAATAGGCTGGCTTTGAATCATGATCCTCAGATCTCGGCCTTCTGAGTAGCTAGGATTACAGACATGAGCCACTGGCGCCAGGCTAAATGGTCTTTTTCTTAGTCATCTCTTGCTTTTCAATGAACTTTTTAAAGTTTTGTTTTCTTGTTTTCCGGTATATATAAATAGCTCCGCTGGCATGTGTTGTATTGCAGGCAAAGGTTGGGAAAGGATAAAGGACACTTAAGCAGAACAAACTCCTATAAATGCATGATTCTACTTGAATGTTATATATAAAAAGCACCAAGGGAACATTTCAAAGCATATGTTTGTCTGGATCCCATTTCAAATATACTGTTTAAAAATCTCTAATATTTCAGGCAATTACATTTTCTAAGAACTCCCTATATCATTCTGATTTACTACCCTTGTTGAAACTACTGCTAAGAGCCAGGAAATGGTTTATATCTGTAATCCTAACTACTCAAAAGGCATGAATTCCAGTTTGAAACCAGCCCAGTTCAGGCAAGAAAATCTGTGAAAGTCTTTTTTTTCCTTCAGATTTTAAAAATTTTATTGTAAAGCTGATGTACAGAGAGGTTTCAGTTACATAAGTCAGGTAATGAGTACATTTCCTTTTGAACAGTGTCAATACCCCACACCACTCTCCCAGTTTTTTCCCTCCTGACTTCCTTCCCCCCAAGTTGTATAGTTAATTTCCAGCATAGTGTCTAGTGGGTATCACTGCTGAATTGGTTCAATCTTTGTCCTACCATTTCTGATTAACAACCAAAATGTCACTGCCAGGAAGCCACATGCTATTGGCTCAGGCCTGCAAGCCTAGCTAATCCAGAGGCTAAGATATGACAATGGCAGTTCAAAGTGCTAGCCTGGGAAAAAAGGCCATGAGACACTTTTTTGCAATTAATAAACAAAAAACCAGAAGTGAAGGAGTGACTCAAGTGGTAGAGTGCCAGCTTGGAACAAAAATGCTAAATAAGATGAGAAGTACAAGTTGTCATGTCCAAAACGAGCTTTACAACGTCGGTGCGGGGGGGGAAGGATTGGGATTGGGGGGGAGGGGGGAGGCTGGGAAGGGATGTGAAGGGTAAACCAAAAGAGGAGGCTGCAATGCTTGGTAAGAAATGTACGCATTATCCTGCCCATGTAATTGTAACCCCTCTGTACAGTATGTTCACAAATAAAATAAAATTAAAAAAAAAAGAGTATGAGGCCCAGAGTTCAAGCCCCAGTTACTGACATAAAAAGAAAAACAAAAATCAAAAGTCAAAAAAACAAAACAGAAACGACAATAAAAATACTACAAGGAGCCTGGCATCAGTGGCTCATGCCTGAATCTTAGCTACTCAGGAGGCTGAGATCTGAGGATCACAGTTCAAAGCCAGCCCAGCCAGAAAAGTCCCTGAGACTCTCATCTCCAATAAACCACCAGAAAACCTAAAGTGGCACTGTAGCTCAAGCAGTAGAGCGCTTGCCTTGAACTAATGAGCACAGGGACAGCGCCCAAGCCCAAAGTTCAAGCCCCATGATGGACCAAAAAAAAAAAAAAATACTACAAGGGCTGTAGGCATAGCTCTGTGGTAAAGACCTGCCTACCTCACAAAAAAGAGAATTCCTAAATTCAAACCCTAGTACCAGGATCACCACCACCAACAACAAAGGATGCTTAAATTTTCCTTTTAACACAACTGTTATTATTTTATTTTCCCCATAAGGACGAGGGATATAGTATGCTTTACTAGCATGCTCAAGATCCCCAGTTTGATCCCTAGCACTGACAGAAAAAAGAAATATCTTCCTCATGACATAGAAATTGAACGTGGTATAACTTTCAACAAAGCAGCTTATTCTTACAATGTGGTACCAGAAGAAATATAAAGGAACCTATGGTAAGAGACCCTAAAATACTACTGTGGTTTAAAATAAAATTAATAATAATAAATAAACTAAGTAGGAAATAAATATGACCTGAAATACACACCAGCCTGCAAAGTCACTAAACCAATTCAACGAAACAATGATTGCTCAATGACTGCTCAATGAGTTCTCAGGGCTTATGTACTACTAATAAAGGAAAATAAAAATAAGAAAGTCCCTTTGCAGAATGTATGTGGAAATGTCCAAAACCTATAAAAATATGCAGGTTACCTGAATTATTCTGTACTGTATACATATTTCTTCTATTAGGCATCATCTTAAATTCATTCGCTTCTTTACGGCTTCTTCTTTGACCCACTTCTGAGGAATCCCTAGAGAAAGTTTAAAAAACATGAGATTTCTAAACAAGGATCCATTTCTGTTCTTTTCCTGTAAAGGTAATTATCTCTCGTAACAGTTTGGTCTCAGAGAAAATGGCAATACCTACGAGAATGAGTTACTCTGGGCTTCTGCCAGTCTCAGCCTCTTGGCATGATTCTTCCCTTGATAGTGAGCCTGTGCCACAGCAGGGGAACTAAAGGAGGCATCACAAAGCTTACAGTAGTCATTCTCCGTGGCCAGTATCACTCTGCCTCCAGGCTTGAAAGAGCCCATCTGACATAAAAAAAGAAAAACACAAGAAGAAATAAGGTTAATAAAAAATATAGAATTCATTTCATCATTCGTCTCAAAAGTTGTTCTGTAGAGCTGAAAAATAATCAAAAGATATAGCATGACCACAAGCACTCAGTTTGTTTACTTTTTTGGCACTTGGGTGTGAATTTTTGGCACACAGACTTAATACTTCCAAGGCAGATGGTCTACCTCTTGGGCCATTCCTCCAGCCCTAGCATTCAGCTTTATAAGAAAATGAAATGAGTCTGAGAAAAACGAAGCCAGACTGGAAGGCACTCATGGCTTTGTATTATAATCATCTATGTACCAAAGCTCTGAATGATCATTGAAGAAAAATTTTAACTGTGTTTTAGAATTTCCACATAGAGGAGTTGGACAAGGAAATAATAGTTAGATAAATAGATGAGGCCTAAAATCTCATTTCTAGAAAGAGTAAAGTATGCTCAGCATCTATTAATAAGCATATACTAAATACCAATTGTTTATTGGGCTTGCTGCCAAGTCCAGAGGGATTAGGTTATATTTTCAATGTCCCAATACTCATAAAGTCTACAAACAATATACAGATTCAATATAATCAAAGAAAGATAACTAGCAGATCCAGACAACTGTATTCAGATTGGGGAACATATTAAAGGAAATATAATACTAAGGATATTTGTTAGGCCCACCCAAGAAAAATAGCTATAACCTAGGCAACTGGCCCACCTGGGGGCAGGCCCTAGGCCCTGAGGTCACTTCCTCATCCTCTGAGGATCTGCTGTGACTATACCTCCTCCCACCCTTCACTGTGGGCACACCTCCTGCCTGCTATAAGTTGCCCCTCTGCATGCCTCTACCTTGTGCTGGCCAGCAGGTTCAGTTCTTATATTAAACTTTCTCCTCTACCTGAACAACCACATGGATGTCTTTCTCCAAACCTTACATATGTTTATATATGGAGAGAGAGAGAGAGAGAGAGAGATAACATATATATAACTATACAGTTATATATATAGTTTTATACATATGTACATAATGTATATATACATACATATATATGTATAGTTCCAGTTGTAAGATCAGTTTCTTGAGGTACCTTTTAGGGACCTTTGTCTAGGGAGCTAGTATACATGCATTCTGGATTGTGTTGTTACGATAGACTTGAGAGTCCAGTCCCTTCTGTTCTTTGGAAGACAAAGTAGGTGATTCAAGAAGATGGTCTTGCATTTTTTGTAGCTTTTAAAATATGTATTCTACTACTTAATCTTTGAATTATTATTTTTTTACAGAATGGTACAGTTCTCATAAAAAAATAACTGTAAACTCAGGATGCCCAAGCACTCTCTGAAGCAGTCAGGATTAGCAAAAGGGTGGAGTGAGGTTCTTGACTGGGACACAAACTTTAAGGGGGAGTAAAAAAAAACAAAACACAAAATTGGATGGGAAGGGGAAACAAAGGAGGAGGCTACAATGCTTGATAAGAAATGTACTCATTATCTTGCCCATGTAATTGTAACTCCTCTGTACATTATTTTCACAATTAAAAAAAAACAGAAAAACAAAACCTCAGTTCTCAAGGCAAATATTTTACAGCAATATTAGAAAGTCTGAAATTAATGAAAAAAAATCAGTGGTTAAAAAAACTGAAAACTTAATGCTAGGATAACTAATACTAATTTTTCTTTTGCCTTCAAATGCAATATCACTTGGCATAGCACTGTTACTGAACTTAACACTTCATATTTTAAACATTTTTATTGTTAACTTATTTTTGTACTAGATTTTAAAAATATTTCTTTAAATATTATTTTAATTACTTTAGCTTTGGAATATTCACTTAAATTCTGTGTACTGGGAAAGTGTCTCACTTCCTTCAATCTAGTTCTGGACCTTCACTTTATTTAATGCTTGCAACAACATAGAAGTATCAGCCTTACTTATCAAAGTACAGTACATGAATCACAAGTATGAGCCTTTCTGGAAGTTTATTAGAAGCTCAGGATTGCTGAGTAACTTTCCACAGATTTATATATGTTACAGTGGTGAGACCAGTTCCTTTTGAGCCTGGACATCTGTTCTTAATCACCATAGTGTAAATTTATGTTTCTAGTATCACTGTTTTAATGTTTCAAATGTGGATGGCAATTCTAGCTATTTTTCCATAATGTAGATTTTTCAGGGGGATGAGATATATTGAAAATGAAACCAGGATAGAAAAACACTCAAAGAGAGATCATCAAGCTGAATAGTTTTCACATTACTGGTTGCTGAAGGCTGCTCCAAGACTGGGTGGGTACCTCCTATTGGGGTTGCTTACTACTAGGAAAGCACAGAAGCTGCCTTTTATCACATCACTCCCTCTGACATTTTTTTTTGTTGGTGGTGGCAGTTATGGGGATTGAATGCTGTCCCTGAGCTCTTTTGCTCAAGGCTAGCACTCTACCACTTTGAACTACAGAGCCACTTCTGGTTTTCTGGTGGTTAACTGGAGATAAGAATCTCACTTTCCTGAAGGATCAACATCCTGAAAATACTTCCCAAGACTATCTACAAATTCAATGTGATACCTATCAATATTCCAACCTCATTCTTCAAGGAAATAAAAGAGGGATTCCAAAATTCATATGGAACAATAAAAGACTCCAAATAGCAAAAATGATCCTTAGCAGAAAGAACAGTGCTGGAGGACTATCAATATCAAATTTCAAACTCTACTACAAAGCCATAGTCATCAAAACAGCTTGGTACTGGCACAAGAACAGACCTCAGGACCAATGAAATAGAGTTGAAAACCCAGAAATGAACCCACAGACCTATGGCCATCTAAACTTCCAAAAGAAAGCTAAAAAATTAGAATGGAAGAAAGACAGCCTCTTCAGTAAATGGTGCTGGCAAAATTGGTTAATCACTTGTAGAAAACTAAATCTAGATCCTTATATATTACCCTGCACCAGAATCAACTCCAAATGGATCAAAGACCTCAGAGTCAAAGCAGACACGCTGAAAACATTACAGAACAGAATAGGAAAAACCCTAGGTCTCCTTAGCACAGGCTGAAATTTTCTTAATAGAGACCCAGAAACACAACAAATCAAAGAACAAATGGTTGAACAAATGGGATTGCATGAAATTGCAGAGCTGCATGGCAAAGGACATAGCTAGCAAGATTAATAGAAAGCCCACGGAATGGGAGATCTTCACTAGCCATACAACAGACAAGGGTCTCATATCTAAAATACACCTGGAACTCAAAAAACTAAATCCCCCAACAACAAATCTTCAAAGAAACAACTGCCCAATAAATAAGTGGGCTAAAGAGTTAAAGAGATACTTCTCTGAAGAGGAAAGGATGACCAATAGACATGAAGAAATGCTCAACTTCTCTAGCCATAAAGATATGCAAATCAAAACAACATTGAGATACCACCTCACCCCACTTAGAATGGCTATAATCAAGAACTCTAATAACAACAGATGCTAGAGGGGATGTGGACAGAAGGGAACCTTACTGCATTGTTGGTGGGAGTGTAAACTTGTTCAACCACTTTGGAAAGTAGTATGGAGGTTCCTCAAAAGACTCCACATAGAGCTCCTATGACCCAGCAATCTCACTTTTGGGCATTTACCCACATGATCACAAACAAGACCATACTAAAGCTACCAGCACAACTATGTTTATTGCAGCATTATTTACCATAGCTAAGATATGGAACCAACCTAGATGCCCCTCAGTAGATGAATGGATCAAGAAAAGGTGGTATATATACACAATGGAATTCTATGCCTCCATCAGAAAGAATGACATTGCCCCATTTGTTAGGAAATGGAAAGACTTGGGAAAAATATATATTAAGTGTAGTAAGCCAGGCCCAAAGGAACATAGGTCCCATAGGTTTCCCTTATTTGCAATAACTAGTATATATCTGAGACAAGCAGAAACAGTCAGATAAGTCAATGTGAGGCAAAATGAACCCCAAGATAAGGACTCAAATGTTTTTTTCTTTCTTGCTATTGTTTCTAACATATTTATAAAATATTTCTTTGTTGTTTCATATGTACCTCCCCCACAGTATAACCCCTGTTTTCACTGTATTTGATGTTGTTAGAATTTGTGGAGGGGAAGGGAAAAAACAAATTGCTTAAATAGGGATGCAGGTGGACCTATTGCAACAATGAGATGTACAAGACGTTATGGTGGAAAAACAAACTTTACAACTTTGGTGTGGGTGGGGGGACATGGGAGGGACAGAGGGGGGGATGGGAAGGGATGGGAAGGGGAAACAAAGGAGGAGGCAACAATGCTTGATAAGAAATGTACTCATGGGCTAGGAAGTTGGCTCAGTGGTAGAGCGTTTGCCTTGCATGCCTGAGGCCCTGGGTTCGATACCTCAGCACCACATAAGCAAAAAGAAAAATGACTGAAGTGGCGCTGTGACTCAAGTGGTAGAGGGCTAGCCTTGAGCTGAAGAGCTGAGAGACAGTGCCCAGGCCCAGAGTTCAGGCCCCACGACCAAAAGAAAAGAAAAAGAAATGTACTCATTACCTTGTTCATGTAATTGTAACCCCTCTGTATGGTATTTTCACAATAAAAAAATAATAATAATAAAAAAGAATCTCACTTTCCTGCCTGGGATAGCTTTCAACTGGAATCCTCAGATCTCAGGCTCCTGAATAGCTAGGATTACAGCAACTAGTGCCAAGCCCCCTTTGACTTTTGAAGACAGTTATCTGTCCCTAGAGATTCTTCTTTTCCATATGACAGTGCTATTTTCTTCAAATATGACATGGTTTCAAGAATCTTTATATGCTATTTTTCTCTACCCCAAACCTTCTTTGTAACTCTTTGTTAACTCAATGAAATTGAATACTGTTAGTTCCCGTCTAGTTAGAAGGCAGACAGATATGAACATTAGATAGGCATGCTTATTAACTTATTTTCTTTTGATCTCCTGGCTCTGAGTAGTTTTGAAAGGGCTAGCAGAAAGTGTCTCCTTTTAGGATCTGACACAATTCTCTTTTATCTGCACAGTTTTTCAAACTGCCTCTGGATGGACTCTTGTTGGCAGGACAAGCTTTGTCCCAGGAATGTCTGCTCCTTGCTGGGATCATGTCCCATCTACTTGTTGCTGGGATGGCTTGTTCCAGTTGACTGATGATGGCATGTCCCACATCGGAGGAGCAGATGAATGACAGATCAAGAGAGAGTTGATGCCAAGAAGAAGCTTTTTATATTTCAACTGAAGCAACAAGGAGCTCAATAGAAATAGGTTTTGGGGTTTTGTTTTGTTTTTTTGGTTGTTTTGGAGGTTTTTTGGTCGGTCATGGGGCTTGAACTCTGGGTCAGAGCACTGTCCCTCAGCTTTTCAGCTCAAGGCTAGTGCTCTCCCACTTGAGTCACAGTGCCACTTCCAATTTTCTGTTGTTTTAGTGGAGATAAGAGTTTCACAGCTTTTACTCCTTGGGCTGGCTCTGAACCGAAATCCTAAGATCTCAGCCTCCTGAGTAGCTAGGATTACAGGAGTGAGCCATTGGTGCCTGGCTGAAATTAGTTTTTTTTAAAGGAGGGCTTACCTGGAACTTGTTAAGAATAGAAGTTAAATTTGACCAATAATTAAATGTAAGAGTTATTTATCCCTCTGTGAATCTGACTAAATGGTGCAGAGGATAAAATCTTCAATGACAAACTCAACAGTAGACATGATGAATGTTTTGAAAAATCAACTAATTAATTGAATGTAGCACTTTAGGACACTACTTAAGATTGAAACCATTGTCAGCTCTACATCAAGTTGCCCTACACACTTGGGAAACAGACATTAGACACATTTGTTCACATCCAAATCAGGTGAGCTTCTTTGTGGTTTGAGTTTAAAACTGCTCATTTTTTTTTCTTTGACCTGAAGAGCCATTAAGTCTTGATTACCTTAGAACAGTATGTGGTTTGAGTTTAAAACTGCCTGTTTTTTGTTTTCTTTTTTTTCTCTTTTGGTCTGTGGAGCCAGTTAAGTCTTGGTTACCAGAAAACCTTTAATTTTGGTAAAGAGACATATTAGGAGACAAACTGACCTTTGGTCACTTGCTAGATGGCTGGGGGTCCCATGAAAACACACCACATAGTCAAGATAGTGAATTTCTGGAGAAATCATGGAGATAAGAAAACTTGGCAGAGCTTTATTAAGTAAACAAACAGACAAACAGAAAATAAGGGGCCAAGGAGAGATACAGAGAGAGAGAGAGAGAGAGAGTTTTAACTAAAAGAATTTAAGCCCAGAATGGCTAGCATTCAACAGGGGTCCCCAGGAGCGACTCCACCTCACTCTCAAGGGTACAAGCAAAGGGGGAGGAAGGAGGGAGAGAGAAAAAGAAAGAGGAAATTGAACTGCTACAAAACAAAATAAGTTACCTTTCTAGAGGAGATGGCTGAGAAGCTTATGCCCACCCCCATCCTGTGGCAGGAACAGGGATGAAGATCTACAGAGGGAAACAGGAGACAGCAAAGGACAAGCAAGGAGAGTGAAGAAAGCCTGAATGTATCCTCTGACCATTTACCATTGCATTGGCAGAAACTGTTGCAATAAAAAATAAAGTGTTTTGGTTTTATGGAGTCCTTCAATACGAGTCTGGTGAGGATGTAGAAAGAAGGAGTCCCTAGGGATGCAGAAAGTAGGCCAACAAGAGTAGGTGGCCCCCTGTTATGGCAAGACGGGGGTGGGGACAGAGGGACCCACAGACAGAAGTCACTCACCAGACATAGACAGAAGATAGAAGACAGTGTAGTGAATGCACTGCCAGCAATGGTAAAGGAGAGAGGTCTGGCATTGGGCTCCCTTCGGCTGTTCGGGTCCATGGAGGGGGATCAGGAGGTGGACTGATCCTCAGAAAGAGAGCTAGGAGGGGTCCAGTAACTCCTGACACTACCCTGCCTGGGATATCATATGTAAGGTTTGGAGAAAGGAGCCCTCCATGTTGGTTCAGGCAGAGGAGAAAGTTTATTATAAGAACTGAACCTGCCTGCCCAAAGGAGATGTAGGCATGCAGAGGGAGGAATTAATGATGGAGACTGATTATATAGAGGGAGGGCAGGAAGGAGGTATGGCCACATCAGACATGGAAATGACCTCAGAGCCTGGGAACCTCCCACTGCCCCCAGGTGTGCCAGTTACTGAGGTTACATGGCTGAGCAAGGTCTGCTAGGGAGAGCCACGTGTGCATGGAGGGAAAACAAAGGTGAAGGGGCCATTTTTTTCCTGGGCAGACCTAACAATACGTGTGTGTGTGTGTGTGTGTGTGTGTGTGTACTATATATACATCTATATACACATATATAACTGTATACAGATGTATATATGCATAACTATAATAAAGAAATAATAAAGGAATAAATTACAAAAAGAAATGTTTAAATCTCTTTCTTTTCATTCATGGTCCATACACCTAAGGTCATTTAACTCAGAATTCTAAGACAGGTGTACTGTAACTGGATTTGTTTCATTATATCATGTGTCACTACCAAATTCAATAAGAAATCTCAATGTTTAAAGATTTTAGCAAATATTAAATCTAGCACAGTTCAATAAGTTAAAAGTACCAAGTAAGATCCTTTAGGAGTTTTTGCCTAACTGTACCTAGCTAAACAAATGGACAATAAATGTTATTGAGGAACATTTATGCAAACAACAGCTTCTAACTTTTATATATGTCTCACCTGTGGAGGAACTGGAAGAATTGGAGTTGCTGCAGGCTCTACTGCATTGCTCATTCTGGCAGGCGGAGGACAACTATTGGCTGCATAGTAATTTCGGAGTTTCTTGCCATGGTTCTTACCCTAGAAGTAAAAATATAAAATGAATGAGAACATCACATTGAGTTAATCAACATATTTATTTTAAAAAAAAATCACAGACAAAGCTGGGCGCCAGTGGCTCACATCTGTAATCCGAACTACTCAGGAAGCTGAGATCTAAGGATCGCGGTTCAAAGCCAGCCCAGGCAGGAAAGTCCGTGAGACTCTTATCTCCAATAAGCCACTAGAAAACCGGAATTGGCGCTGTGGCTAAAGCGGTAGAATGCTCACCTTGAGCTGAAGTGTGCAGAGACAGTGCCCAAGCCCAGAGTTCAAGCCCCACAACCGACCCTCCCCCCACAAAAAAAATCACAAACACTAATTTCATGCTATTCTTCTTTCATGTATGTACAAAATTGAAGCAAGAGTAATAGCTAAATTTGATTTACTAGATCTTAAATATAAAAGCCTGGATTTTTTTTTACAGATGATTAAATTCATCTGGGGAAGATAAAAGAAGAAAACTAAAAATAATAGTAATTTCCTATATGTTTCTGAAAAAGCATCATGTTTTCCAGTGATCCATGTAGTTAGTCAACTTATTGTTATTTGAAAACCATTACTTAAATACAAATCTTTTGATACTCAATATAATCTGCTTTAGAAGTGAGCAATGAAATGGACAACCCCCATTATTTTTACAAAAAGAGCACATATACAGCATTTTTAAACTTGCAAATGACTTTCACATGCAATAGCTTCTTTCCCACTTGCAAAAATCCTATAAGTAAAATCTGTTGATACTAACAGTCCTAAGCCAGAGAAACACACCAAGTGTGCCATCACAGGACAGAGAGTTAGACAAGTGAGAGAAAGCCAAGGCAAGAATACACATCTGAGCACCAGCCAGCAACGGCGGCGGCAGGGTCACAGTGGAGACCGCAGCCAGGCTATCAGCGGCGGCAGGGTCGCAGTGGAGACCGCAGCGGGGCTAAACCTGAGCGCTGAGAGTCCGGGACGAAGGAGCCAGACGCAGCGGGCGAGCGGATTCTACTCAACACCAGCAAGAACCGACAAGGAGCAGACAGCTTCATCCTGCAGTTTGCAGACCAGAGACGACCCAGGATCCAAGACTCGGCGTGAGTAGAAGCCCGA
>NW_012267516.1:231444-234987 GCF_000151885.1 Dipodomys ordii
AGGGATGGGAAGGGTAAACAAAGGAGGAGGCTGCAATGCTTGGTAAGAAATGTACGCATTATCCTGCCCATGCAATTGTAACCCCTCTGTACAGTTTGTTCACAAATAAAATAAAATAAAATTAAAAAAAAATTGTTGATACTACCCATATGTGGCATCTAAGGAATTTGTAACCTGAAATTAGGGGACAGGGACTTGCCAAAGACCCTTTTCCAAAGGATAAAGTAGCAGATTCAAAGCCTCAAGAAGACCTTCTGAATCCAAAGCATTATCTGTTCCACTCTAACCATAATGGTTTTAGGATGCATTATGTACCTCTACTAAAATGGGCTGGCCTTATGTTGTATTATTCACTTGTTTGCATAGCTTGAATGAATACAAACTAGTAGCAAGAATTAATAGTCTAAGAGCATTCTGAGGGTAAAAAAATTATTAAACTTTACTAATCTTCAAATCCACTGGCAAACATTTACCATCTACTATATTCTAAACTATAGAAATAAACTGAAGACCTAGTAAGCAATCTACAAAGACAGGCACATAAGCAATAAAAGTAGTAAGCTAAGTCTTATCTCTACCCCCTCAAATATCCTAGCTGTGCTTATACCACAGCCACAGTGACTCCCAGAGTCAAATCCAATGGTCCTATCTGTATATCTTCACCTAACTCAAACTCTGAGCAAGACAAAATTGATGCTCCTTCCTTCTGGAAATAATCTTTCTTTTTGTCTATGTCTTCTGTAATTCCTTTTCCCTTTCCATCTCTCCTCTACCAGACCATAAACTCTGAGGTAATCTAGATCTTTAGCCTGCTCTCCATCTCCTCTCTAAGACAAAAAATGAGGATGGTTTCCAAAATTAGCTCCATCCCTGACCTCCAGTACCATATATAGAACTGACTTCCCATCCAAACTTTGAAATCTTCAGTGGTGCATCCAACATAACTTAATTCCATCCAATGCCACTGTCACTTTCATCCATAGACCAATAAACGGTACCATCATCCACTCACTTACTCAGGAGATATCAAGGAGTTCTTTTCTGGGATCCAATCTTCCCTAAAACAACACCTTCAATGTATAAGGAAGTCCTGTCAGCTAACCTTCACAATACACATCCAGTCATTCCACTTATATACCACAAACACTAAATATGTTACCATAATTGAAACTACCAACAGCTTTCACTTACAGTAGGCAACAGCTCCTAACTAGGCTCTGCTGTCAAATTTGTCCCTTTGTAATTTTCCTCATTATAAACTAGACTGACATAATTCTAGACAGAAATCAACTAGCTTATGTCACTCGCTCAAAATTTGATACTTAAAACTGACAAATCTGTGTGTGTGTGTGTGTGTGTGTGTGTGCATGTGCACTCATGTGTGTGAGAGTGTGCGTGCTAGAAATAGTGTTTGAACTCAGGGCACACACACTGTCTCTTAGATTGTTTTGATCACAGTTTACACTCT
This sequence comes from Dipodomys ordii, assembly GCF_000151885.1. NCBI lineage: Eukaryota > Metazoa > Chordata > Mammalia > Rodentia > Heteromyidae > Dipodomys > Dipodomys ordii. Next base: position 232,913 of record NW_012267516.1, read on the forward strand.
AACATTTGAGCCATACCTCCACTTCTGGCTATTTTATTTTGTTGTTGTTTTGAGGGGATAATTAATTGAAATAAGAGTCTCATGGACTTTTTCACCCAGCCTGGCTTCAAATCATGATTGTCAAATGTCAGCTTTCTGAATAGCTGGTATTACAGCCATGAGCCACCTGTACCTGGCTGACAAATCTTACTTTTACAGCCTTATCAAAGGCCAAAGGCCTTTTGAAAACTTTTCAAAACTTTTCATTTACAGGCATCATTTATAGGCCATTCAAAATTATCAATGCAGATGTACAGACTATGGGAAGTCAGCAAGAAGCATATGTGTCTTTCTAATCCTATAATAAACTATTTCATGAGCTTACATGAACTGTGTGCTGGACTCTTGCAAAAATGCTTTGGTCCTGAGTAGCTCTCAGATCTAATGCTCCTTTCAACTGCTTGTTGGGCTCCTGCTTTTTATGCTCCTAAACATACCAAGAACATTCTCACTCTGGGGCCTTTGTAAGTATCCTTTTAATCAGATTGAGGCTGCTTCAGATCTCTGCATGGCTGGCTCTCTTACCATGGATGTCTCTACTTACAGCACATTTCACTAATCCTGAAGGGCTACATTCAGCATTCCTAAGCATATACATACTCCATCATATTATCACATTGTATTATTTTATCTTACTACCACGTAACATTATCAAACAATATTCATTTTCGTTTTTTTCTTTCCTTTCTGAAATGTAGACTCTTTGAAAATACTGACTTTATTTTTTTCCTCCAGTGCTGAGATTTTTTTTATTTTATTTGTTTCTCCCAGTAACTGCCCTTTGAATTCTAGACAAAGTGCCCTCCCTTGGCTTCCTCACTCAAGACTGACTTTATCACTTAACAACACCTCCACTTCCAGATTTTTGCTGGTTAAGTGGAGATAAGAATCATAGACTTTTCTGCTTGGGCTGTCATTGAACCACAACTCTGAGACTCCTGATTAGTTTGGATTACAGGTGTCAGGCTGATTTCTAACATAGGACAAGCAAGCTTTAAACATTGGTTGCAAAAATGAGCTGGATAATTATAATGATGGAGATTTTTAAAAATTAGGAAAACACAGAGAAGGAGTTTTTTGCTTGTACTTCAATTCTAGATTGTTAGAGAGAAAGTTCTCCTGAGAAGGAGACACTGAGTCATCTTTGAGTAAAACTTGACCAAGCAGGGAAGATTGAAAGGGAGAAAAAAATGTGAATTGAGAAAACAGTATGGGAAAGATCCAACCAGCTGAGTTATGTAGCCTCCAGAAGAGATGGTGGTCTTCAGGATTCTTAGGGGAAGTAGTAGGTGTGAAGATACATAACACGTCCATCCTTAGTGATCTTGCCCAGAACTTCAACTTTGGAGGGAACAGAAAGCCGCTGAGATTGTCAGCAAAAAGTAGGAACATGACTGAATTGTATTTCATAAAACTCACTCTGAGATAAGGATGGGGGATAAATTAAAGTAGACCACAGTTGGAAGTTAGGAAGACAGAGAAGAGAGCCAGGGCTCAGAATACTGTAACAGGGTATGGTAGAAAACCAACACACAAATAGCTCACAAAGTGAAATTGAAAATGCCTAATCTATCAAATAAGATGAAAACCAGATAATGTATTATAAAACCAAAGGGGATTTTAGGATTGAAGTCAGACTGCAAAAGAGGTATTAACATATGATGATATTTAAGACCAGTAAACTAAAATATATTACATAAACAGAGTAGAGAGAAATAATAATTTTCAAAAAGCACTGGAATAAAATGAGGGAAGCTTGACACAAGAGAATTGTTGGAGGGAAGAAAAGACAAAATATACAGAAATTGAAAAAGACAAAAGCAAGTAATAAGAAACTGAAATGAGGGAAGGAGGGAAGCAACTGGGTAAATAGGGCTAACTGATCCCAAACCATTTTTAAGTTGGGCATCAGTGACTCACAACTGTAATCTTAACACGGGACACTGAGATCTGAGGTTTGTAGTTCAAAGCCAGTCCAGGTAGAAAAGTCTGTAAACTCTTTAGCTCCAATTAAACACACACACACACACACACAC
>NW_012267516.1:235037-301015 GCF_000151885.1 Dipodomys ordii
ACACACACACACACACACACACACACACACACACACACACACACACACACACACACACACACACACACACACACACACACACCTGAAAGCATAGCTGTGGCTCCAGTGGAAGAGCACTAGCCTCAAGTTGAAAAGGCTCAGGGACAGCCCCCAAGATCTGAGGTTTGTAGTTCAAAGCCAGTCCAGGTAGAAAAGTCTGTAAACTCTTTAGCTCCAATTAATCACACACACACACACACACACGAGCTGAAAGCATAGCTGTGGCTCCAGTGGAAGAGCACTAGCCTCAAGTTGAAAAGGCTCAGGGACAGCCCCCAAGCCTTGAGTTCAAGCCCAGGACGAACAAAACAACAACTATTTTTAAGGGGGAAAATGAATGGCATCTCTGCAAATGGTTTTGCCCCACCAGAACACATATTTGCCATTTTACCAATATGGAAAGGTGACAGGGCCTTTAAGAGGTTGTTGAGGTCATGGAGACCCTGAACCTATGAAGAGATTAATTTAGTCCCCTCTGTACTGGGTTTGTTATTTCCAGGGCAAGTTATTTCAGGCATGCCTTAGCATCTCCTCCGAATCTCTGTCACATGTGTGTTCCTTCTGAATGTGTTGGCTTTCTACTTCTCCATCACCTTATAACACAGCACAAGGCCCTCACTAGAAGCTGAGTTTCATGCCATGAGTTTCATGGACTTTCATAACTCTAAAACTGTGAGCCAAAATAAGCCTCTTTCTTTTTGAAATGACCTGCATGGGTATTTTGATATAGTACCATGAAACGGACTAAAGACAGCTGAAGTCAACCTGAGACACAGACCACACCAAAAGACATCTGGATGAAACTCCCCTAAAAAAAGGAATTGGGATTAAGGAAGTCAAACCTAAAGGAGTTCTGAGACTCTTCTAAAAATACGTGAGAATTTGAATCCATAAATTTTGGGGAAGATGTGTAAAACACTATTCTAAGAAACAGAGATACAATACTGAAGAAAAATTAAATCTTTGACTTCAAAGGACATTTTTGGTTTTGGTCATGAGGCTTGAACTCAGGGCCTGGGTGCTGTCACTGAGCTTTTTCTGCATCATTTCCAATTTTTTCGGTAGTTAACTGGAGTTGAGTCTCATGGACTTTTCTACTGGGGATGGCTTTGAACTTTGATCCTCAGAGTTCAGCCTCCTAAGTAGGTAGGAATACAGGCATAAGCCACTGGTGCCTGGCTCCAAAAGACTTTTTCTTATTATTAATTTTTTATTCACACATTAGTATGTTTGTGTGTGTATGTGTGACTGATATCTGTTTTGCAGGGAAAAAAAGAAACGAGATGATGTAATTGATACTGGCATAGAGATAAAAATGAAGGATAAATCTTTAAGACATTGCAGTATAGACTGTGGGAAAGAGTAAGGACAGGAGAAGCATAGAAACTGTGGGACAAAGGGTGAACTAATTCAACAGTAATACTCACTAGACACTATGTTGGAAATGAACGATACAACTTGGGGAAGAGAGGAGTCAGGAGGGAAAAAAACCTAGGAGAAAATGAGGGAGGGGTGACACTGTTCAAAAAAAATCACTTAAAAAAAAGTAAGGACCTAAAATAATGAGATATGTAATGCCTAGCTTAAGGAGAAAGATGAAACTCAGGCAACAGTAACATCACGGAAGCCTAAAGCAAATTGTCTCAAAAGAAAATAATCTAGTTAGATACATTACCACATAAGAACTCTGCTTAAAAGTATTAAATATGCACTGGAGGAAACAACTAAAAGAATGTCTTTAGTAGGACTGTGTATAAAAGCAGAAAAGTGAAAACAAATGACCATTTATAAGATAATGGATAAATTGTAGATTATTTGTCTCATGAAAGACAAGACAGTAGTGAAAAGAAACATTCAAGGGCTAGTTTCACAACAAACTTGCATAAAAAGAAATATACAACTTCGGGTTTTTTTGGTAGGTTGTGGGCTTTAACTCTGGGACTGGGTGCTGTTCCTCAGCTCTTCAGCTCAAGGGTAGCACTCTAACACTTGAGTCACAGAGCCACTTCCAGTTTTCTGGTAATTGATTGGAGATGAGTCTAAGGACTTTCCCGCCTGGGCTGGCTCTGAACTGTGATCTTCAGATCTCAGCCTCTTGCATAGGTAGGATTATAGGTGTGAGCCACTGGCGCCTGGCTAAATAACTTTTAATATAAAGTTTAACAATTTGAATTTTTAAATTTTATTTTATTGTTAAGATGTTGTATGGAGGGGTTACAGTTATATGAGTAAGACAATGAGTATATTACTTGTCAATCATTGCTATCCCTTCCCTTCCTTGTTGTTGTCCCACTATCCCTTTCCTCCCACAGCTTCCACACTCCTATCCCCCCCCCCCACCTTGCCACCTGAAGTTGTAAAGCTCATTTCCAATATACTGTCCAGTGGGTATCTTCGTTGCAATGGGTCATCCTGTGTCCTTGTTTCAGCAAAAGTACACCCAAAATGGGGGAAGGGGGAATCATAACAATACAGAAACACCAGCAGGGATATAGTTGGGAAAAATGCCTGAGAATATCACCTGAATTAATATTTTTTACTTGTGCCTTTTTTCTTACTGGTGGTTCACCCTTTTGATAATAGCTACTCACGAAGATCAAAGCTCAGCCCAGGCAGTAAAGTTCATGAGATTAATCTCTAATTAATTGCCAGAAGTGGAGATGAGGTTCAGATGATGAGGTTCAGATGATAGCCTCGTGCAAAAGAGCTAAGCAAAAACATTAGGCACTGAGCTCCACTACTTGTACTTAATAAATATAAAAAAGAATATTTCTTGTTAATAAGCTAGATGGCAAATACAACTGCTCAACTTTGTTTATTTTTCATCTAAAGGATTTTATTATAATTAAAAACAACAACAAATAAACAAAAGAAGTAGTTTGCTACTTCCTTGAGTAAAATCAAGACAAGTCAGTGGAATGTTGAGATAAAATGTGGCAGGGAATGTGAGGCATGAAAATAGAAAAAAACAAGCAGTAGGTAGAAGAGTTATGCACATAGAAGATTTTTCTATCTTAGAGCAAGTAGAAGAATATAGTATAGAGCTAAATAGGGACATGATGTCACTGGAAGATTTTTTTAAGACATGTTATATTTTGGCTTATCTGCATAACAACAGGAAGAAGTCACTGAAAACAATATAGCATATGATACAGAAGGTAAAGGATATGACTAAGGAATCCAGTACGACCAGATAGCTCAAAGTCAGATAGTGCAAGTACTTTACTTCCAATGCCACATCCCTACTAGTATTAAAGTAAACACTGTACCCATAACATAACAATTATGACAATATTGGAAGCAAACTTTTTGAGCATTTGTCATATGCAAGGCCCTTTATAAATATTTATTTATTGGTAGTACTTAGACTTGAACCCAGTTCCTCATAACAGTCACTCTACTTGAGCCATTTCCTAGCCTCACAAATATTATCATATTTAATAACAGGACATCTCTACTAGGTAGAACAATTATTATCTCCATGTACATTATAGTTGGTGTCTTTAAAAAATAGTAAGAAAGAAATAGAACTGATGTTTAAATATTTAGGCCAAGAAAATTTGCAAAAATAAAAGACTAAAATGAACATATTAAAAAGGCTGTCTAAATATCTGGAAAAATGAATCTGAGACAATCAAAACTAAAACATATCTTTTTTGTTTTGTTTTGTGTCAGTTGTGAGGCTTGAACTCTGGGCCAGGACACTGTCCCTGTGCTCTTCAGTTCAAGGCAAGTCTCTACCACTTGAGCCACAGCGCCACTTCCAGTTTTCTAGTGGTTTATTGGAGATAAGAGTCTCATTTCCTGCCCCGGCTGGCTTTAAACCACAATCCTCAGATCTCAGCCTCGTGAGTAGCTAGGATTACAGGTGTGAGCCACAAGCGCCCAGCTATTAGACATAACTTTTTAAAAGAAAGCCTACTTCATAAGGAAAAAAAGGCCTTTGACTCTCTGGACAAAAAAAACAAATCAAATAACTTACAAAGAATAACATGACATCCACAATATAAAAAAATAACACGGCAATAGATACTTAAAAACAACTTATTTTAAAAACCAATGAAGGATTTTTATCCATCTAAGTATCTTTGTATTAAAAAATCAAGATGTAAGAAAAATCTTTGTAAAATAAAGACTGTGTTTAACAAATTTAAACATGTAAAAACTAAGGAATTCAATACTAATGAGGAATCTATAAATAGTGTTTTAACCAATCAAGAAACAGATGACAAACTCCAACAAATGGCTGGTGGTACTTTTAAGCTCTGTAAATGGAAGACTGGTTCAAAGGAGAGATGAATACAAAAACCAACCTTCTTTCCTTCCTCTCTATTTTCCTCACCCCCTCCCTCCTCCCTCACCCCCTCCCTCTTCCTCTCTTCCTCCCTCCCTTCCTTCCTTTCCTTTCCTTCCTTCCTTCTTTCTTTCCTTCCTACCTCTCTTCCTCCCCTCTCTCTTTTTCTCTTTTTCTTTTTTTTTTCTTGACAGTACTGGTGGCTTGATTGCTTATACTCAGCACCTCAGGCCCTCACTCAATGTTGCTCACTGGTGGCACTTTACCACTAGATTCATGCCATGCCTCTAGTTGGGCATTTTTATGGTTAATTAGAGATGGAGTCCTAAACACTAGTTTTGCTTGAGCTGGCTTTGGATCATAATTATCTGATTTCAGCCTCCTGACTAGCTGGAATGACAGGCATGAGCCATCAGCACCTCACCATATGTCTTTCCCACTATATCCAGGGATTGAAATCAGACACTGTACCATTTGAGCCACATCCCAAGCCCAGCTTGAAAGATTAATATTAGATGTTATACCATATGACACATGGGAGTAATGCAGTAAAAAAGAGGAAAATAGAAAAAGTTCATGATACTGCAAAGGTCAATAGCTAGGATTCTATGAATAGCTGAGAACTCAAATGCTAAAATATTCCATAAGAAAATATGAGAAAAGCGCTTGCTTTGACAGCACATGTACTAAAATTGGAATGATATAAATAAGATTAATACGGTCCCTGCGCAAGGATGATACACAAATCCATGAAGCCTTCCATATGTTTTATTTGGAAAGGGGAAGGGTAAGCATAGATATGGTGGAACAAAAGGTGAATTAAGTCAGAAGTAATTCTCAGTAGACACTATGTTGAAAATGAACTATAAAATTTGGGAGAGAATGAGGTTGGATGGGAAAAAAAACTGGGAGAAAATGAGGAAAGAGGTGATGCTGTTGAAAACTGCAACCCCTCTGTATATTATGTTTAATAAATTTTAATTAAAAAATAAAGCTTAGCAGAAATTCCTTGTTCCCATTAAAAAACAATAAAGTCATCATAAAAGTATAAATATTAGCAGAATAAGAATGGACAACAGAAAGGGTAAAATATGACACTTCTTTTGGAATACTTATTTTATTATAGCAATTGTACAACTGAGTTTCCTTATGACTTGTTTTTGTCAATCCTGAGGCTTCAAATCTAGGCCTGGCACTGTTCCTGGGCTTTGTTTGCTCAAGACTAGCCCTCTACTACTTTGAGCCTCAGCACCATTTCTGGTTTTCTGGTGGTCGATTGGAGGTAAGAGTCTCATGAACTTTCCTGCCTAGGCTGACTTCGAACTTTGATCCTCAAAGGTCAGCCTCCTGTAGTAACTAGGATTACAGGCATGAACCATCTGCACCAGGCTTCCTTGTGACATTTTAATATGAATGGAATATGACACTTCTGAGCACACAATTTTATATCACTTTGAACTTTAGAGCAGTATTTGATTCTTAAAAGGAAAATCAAAACAAACAAGTGTGGATGAGGAACCAATATAAAATTCAAACAGAAAAAAGAAGCCTAACTAAAGAAACTAAGAGGGGCTGGGAAGGTAGCTCAGTGGTAGAGTGCTTGACTTGTATGCATGAGACCCTGTGTTCGATTCCTCAGCAACACATAAGCCAGAAAAAGCCAGAAGTGGTGCTGTGGCTCTAGTGGTAGAGCACTAGCCTTGAGCTGAAGAGCTGAGGGACAGTGCCCAGGCCCAGAGTTCAGGCCCCACAACCATCAAAAAATAAAAATAAATAAAATAAAAATAAATAAAATAAAGAAACTAAGAATGTGTGTGAGCACATCCTTATTTTGTGAATAATGAATGCTGGTATTTCTGTCAAAGTACTTAAACATAAGGGAAAAAGAAGAAATATTAAAATGAACACTAGTGTCATATTGAAATTGGAACCTCACTCTGAACCGTTTTTAATACACACACACACACACACACATATAAACATACACTTAAATATCCACTCACATGATACAGAATGGACATTCCAGTACCAAAGGAATATCTAGTGCCTAAATTTGGGTTATAAAAACAGCATTCATTTTCCAATACTATTCATGACTCTATGAGAAAAAACTGGGAGAAGGAAAAGTACAAAAAGATTTTTAGATAGTTTATACTGTTAGAAAATAAGGAACTATGGAAAAACTTATTGAAGCATATCAAAATGACAGAAGCACAAGTTTGAAAAGACACTGTTAAATCTGGAACACTTTAAACATAAAAATAAATAAATAATGATAATAGTAGAAAATAGTAGATTATCACTCTAGAATAAAGCAAGGATCCGTAGACACATGGTGATATTAATAATTGGCTACATAAAAACAAATTGTTTCCTTAGAAATAAAGTAAGAATCTATGGCTAATTATATTAATAAATAACTTGACTAGATAAATAAACGTTAAGGGAAAGTGTTTCTGAATATAAAATTTCAACTAGTAACTATAGAAAGATTAAAACTGAAAAATCACCACATGACAAACACCACTGTGTTATTACAGATAAGAATCACTAGACAAAAATATAACATGTCCACACAGTCCCATAATATCTATCCATATGACATTTATACAACAGGAAATGAAAAATAATTATACAATGGAGGCTCCTGCAGGCAACACAATTAATGAGGCGATCTAATTTCAGTTATCTGTAATCCAACATCAGTTACATCATATCCTTCCTGAATTGATTCACTTAGAAAAACACACTATAATTTTTGTAGTATTCTTGCCAATAATATATATAATCTGAATTTAGTAAAATAAGCCTAAATTTAGGCCATTCTACAATACAACTCTTCAAAAAGTTTAGGATCCTAAAAAAAGAAGGCACTGAGAACTGAGTTCAGTGGTAGAACAGTGGTCTAGCATGCTCAGGCCAAACGTTCCTCCTCAGCACCACAATCAATCACTCCACAAAATATGTGTCCATATTCAAAGCAACACACAAACTACTTTAATTCATTCTAGATTCAATACCGAGCATAATGAACTGTACTGACATGGTATAATGGATTAAATATTACAGTGTTAATTTCCTGATTTTGATCATTTCTATGGAGTTACATAAAATATTAATCTTTCAGGAATCTGGATGAGGTATAGTTAGAAATTTTTGGACTCTACTATTTTTGGAGCCATTTTTTTAAGTCTAAAGTTATTAAAATTAAAAAGTTAGGTACGATAGCTAAGATATGGAACCAACCCAGATGCCCTTCAGTAGATGAATGGATCAAGAAAATGTGGTATATATACACAATGGAATTCTATGCCTCCATCAGAAAGAATGACATTGCCTCATTTGTTAGGAAATGGAAAAACTTGGAAAAAATTATATTAAGTGAAGTAAGCCAGGTCCAAAGAAACCAGGTCCCATGGTTTCTCTTATTTGTAATATCTAGTATATGTATGAGTAAAGCGGAAAAGGTCAGATAATGTGATGTTAGGAAAATGAACCCTTAGATATGTATTTTAATGTTTTTTTTCTTTCATGCATGTGTTTCTAATGCATTTGTAAGATTATTTCTTTGTTGCTTTGTATGTCCCTCCCCACAGTATTACCCCCGCTTTCACTATATTTGATGTCAGTATAACTTGTGGAGGAGATGGGGAAAAACAAGTCTTTAAGGATTCAGGTGGACCTGTTGCAACAATGAGAAGTACAAGTTGTCATGTCCAAAACGAGCTTTACAACGTTGGTGCGGGGGGGGGGGGGGGGGGGGGGCAAGGATTGGGTAGGGAGAGGGGGGAGGCTGGGAAGGGATGTGAAGGGTAAACAAAGGAGACTGCAATGCTTGGTAAGAAATGTATGCATTATCCTGCCCATGTAATTGTAACCCCTCTGTATAGTATGTTCACAAATAAAAAAAATTTAAAAAAAAAGTTAGGTAAGCCCAAACTATCAAAAGCCCCAAGTAATATATCTGGAAAGTCTGATTCTTCTCATTGTCCCATGTCACCATGTTTAGCTGTAGCAGTATTAAGAACTGCCTCAGACACAGGCACTCAGGTACAGTATGCTTATACTCATTGACTTGAAGTAGAATTAGCAGCTCTATAAGTCAATAAAATCATCATCTTCATGAGACAAAAACAGGTTGGGAAATATTTCCAGCATCCTAAATCTAGTAGGTGGTAAATTACAAGTTATATGTAATCCAATCTCAAAGTCAATAAGTTCATGTTCTTAATTGATGCTGTGAATAGGAATAAGAAATAAAGAAATCCTTTCTAATTAAATATAGTGACAAACGAAATAAAACAAATAAATGTAGAATTAGAAGTCAGTAACATCTCTCTCAAATAAAAATAAAATAATAATAGGAAAGAGAAGAGATAAGCAATACAGTATAGTCTCCCTTACCCTTAATTTCTCCTTCCACAGTTTCAGTCCCAGTTACATGGAAAGTTCCAGAAACGTAAAATTTACAAGTTTTAAGTTAGATATTGTACGAATTCCCTAGTGTGGTGAGATCTCATGCAATTTGGCTTCATCTTGCTGGATACATGAAACATGCATTTGTCCACTGTTTCCATGATGGATATGCCACTATCATTTAGAAGCCATTGCCATTCACCCTACCAATTATCACTGTCATAATGATTGTCTCCAAAATGAAAACTTAATGATACTGACAATTCACATATATCAAAGAGAAGCTTTAAGATCCTCCCTTTAAGTAAAAAATTAACATTCTCAGGGCTAGGAAGTTGGCTCAGTGGTAGAGTCCTTGCCTAGCATGCATGAGGCCCTGGGTTCAATTCCTCAGCACCACATAAACAGAAAAAAGCTGGAAGTGGCACTGTGGCCCAAGTCGTAGGGTGCTAGCCTTAGTTCAGCCACTACACCTGACCAAAAAAAAAAAAATTAACACTCTCAATAAGGAAAGAAAAAAAAGTCACACATTGGTTTGCTGATATCTGTGGTAAAAAAAAAAAAAAACTAACTATGCTCATTTTGCTGTCACATTTCAAGCTGCAAAACTATGCATATATTGCCTAAGTGCTTTGAAAGGGCATTAAATGTGTGTATGTTTGTATATATCCATATTACATATTAGTAGTATTAGTACTATTACATATTAGTAGTAGTATTATTAGTATTAGTAGTATTACATATTAGAAGTATTAGTAGTATTACATATTAGAAGTATTAGTAGTATCTAAGATTTCATACTTCTTAGAATGTATCTTCATAAATAAGCGGCATCTTACTTCATAAAAGAAAAAAATATATAAAACCAATTATGCTTCAGTAAAGCTGGGGGAGAAAAAGAAGAAGACAACCAGGGAATATAGGATAAGATAATATTTCCAGAGGAAGAAATAGTAGAGATTATATTATCTAAGAAATAAAAGAGCTGGGTGCTAGTGGCTCACGCCTGTAATCCTAGCTACTCAGGAGGCTGAGATCTGAGGATTACAGTTCAAAGCCAGCCCGAGCAGGAAAGTTCATGAGACTCTTATCTCCAACAAACCACCAGAAAACCAGAAGTGGTGCTATGGCACAAATGATAGGGCGCTAGCCTTGAGCTGAAGAACCTGAAGAGGGACAGCGCCTAAGCCTAGAGTTCAAGCTCCACAACCAACAAAAAAATAAAGGAAAAAAAAAATCCCCCTACCTCACAGGATTAGGCATGTACAAACTGATGAATCTTCTAATGTTAACCAGAAGAAAAGAAAACTAGAAAACCAGACATAGACACATTCACCAATGAGAAATTTCAAACTCCAGATAAAAAAAAGCAAGCCTAATCGCTTAGAGGAGGGGGAAAAATCAAGGCCACAAAATTAAAGCAGGTCACCTACAAAAGAATCAGAACCAGAGTAAGGTTTCTTTTCAGAAACATTATATGATTTTTTAAAGGTTTACACAGTCTTTAACATTCTGAGGAAAACAAATCTCAAGGTAAAACAGAACTGCCAAATATGAGAACACAATGGAAGAATTTTGTTTTAGAGATCAGTTTTCCCACTATCTCCCATTTTATTTGAGACGTATTTGCAATGTACACTTTATATTTCTTCTTTCTTTTTTCAAGTAATGTGAAGATACACTCCAACAAAACAAGATGGAATAAACTAAAACAAGAAAATAAGTACATTTAAAAAGTGAAAATCCAACCCAAATAGCAATAAAGAAAAGTAGAAAGTTGATAGCTGTACAGTAAAATCAGAGGGCAGGCATCTGAAATGGCCTGAGAAGACATTGAAGATAAAAGGCTTCAACATGATAGCTAAAATTACTGGGCTTGGTAGAGGAAACAGGAATGAACCTATGATAAACATCACATAAAAACAAGAGGGAAAAGAAAAAAAAAGCAATTAAGAACTCCTGGGAGTACAGAAAGCTACAAAATAAATCAAGTTCTAAATATGGAACAAATTCAAATCAAAAAGGAAATCAGTGAATTTTATAAAGAGAGGGATTTGAAAAGCTAATTAACTTAATTTGTTTTACTCTGTTAGCACTTCTCTCCTGCTAGGGCCCATATCTTCCTAAATCTGTTAAAATGCTAATCATTGTTTAAAGGCATAAGATTATTCTCCCTTAAAAAAAAGTATCAAAACCAAAAGGAGAAACAAGAAGATACTTGAAAGTCATAATCTACATACAAAACATACTAACCTACATACGACTTTGAGGAACTAAAACACACAAGTAAGGACTATTAGAATCTCTGTCTCTCTGTTGCTGTTTCTGCCTCTGTCTCTGTCTCTGTTTCTGTCTCTGTCTCTCTCTCCTTCCCCACCCTCATTTGGCTTTCTGCTCTCAAGAGCTCTAGCCCTACCATTTGAGCCACACTTCTAATTCCAGTATTTTACTAGTTAATTGGGAAAAAAAATGACTCTTGAGACTTTTCTGTCCAAGCCCTAAATTCAAATATCAGGACCAAAAAAAAAAAAAAGTCCTGGAGAAAACTGTATGTAGGATGACTACAGATGTACCTGGGTCATTGATACAACATCCCCAGTTTGGAAATGTTAAGTTATCAATCTAATGTTTAGGTTTCAACAATGGAATAAACTGACAAAAGATTTGGGTAATGTAATCACAGTAATATATCACTTCCAGTGAAGGTGTTTCAAGCACATTACCAGTGACCATTTTTATCTGGCATATAGATAAATTAATGAATTTATGCCTTGATAAAATCACTATCAATTAAAAAGTACAATGCAGGCTTAAGGTAGGATAGGTAGGACAAGGTGATATGAAATCAGAAAATACCTAAAACGAGCTAGAATCAAGGGTTGAGACTAAACAAAATCACCAAAATATTTTAAGTATTTCATTTTTTTTTAGTTTTTAAAATTGTGTTGTAAAGGTGACGTACAGAGGAGTTACAATTACATAAGTCAGGTAATGAGTACATTTCCCTTTTTTTTTTGGGGGGGGGGAAGTTGTGGGGTCTGAACTCTGGGCCTGGGCGCTGTCCCTCAACTCTTCAGCTCAAGGCTAGCCTCTACCACTTGAGCCACAGCGCCACTTCTGACTTTTTCTGCTTCTGTGGTGCTGAGGAATCGAACCCAGGGCCTCATGCATGCAAGGCAAGCACTCGACCACTGAGCCACCTTCCCAGCCCAGTAGACTTCCTTTGAAACAGTGTTACCTCCTCCCTCATTCTCTCCCAGCTTTTCAACTCCTGACTTCCCTCCCCACCACCTTCAAGTTATATAGTTCATTCACCAACAACCCATATGGGTTTCAATGCTGAATTGGCTCAACCTTTGTCCCACCATTTCTGAGCTTCCCCTTCCCCTCCTCAAATCGGATAAGCCTATACAATAGATGAAGGGTACAGAAATCAAAAAGTGACAAAAGAGAATAAACCAAAGGAAAAAGGAAAGAAAAAAGAAAAAAAAGAATTGCAAACAGTACAATTAAAAAAACCCTCTTGCTTCCATTTCTTAGAGTTGATTTCAATAAGCATCATTGGGAACTCTACTACACTGTTGGTAGAAATGTAAACTTGTGGGCTGGGAAGTTAGCTCAGTGATAGAGCGCTTGCCTTGCATGCAGGAGGCCCTGGGTTTGATCCTCAGCACCACATAAGCAGAAAGAAGAAAAAAGAAATGTAAACTTGTTCAACCACTCAGGAAAGCAGAATGGAGGTTCCTCAAAAGACTAAACATAGAGTCCCTATTACCCAACAATCCCACTCACAGGCATATATCCAATTGACCACAAACCAGACTACATTGTCATTCTTGGGGCATGAACTTGGGTCCTGGGCACTATCCCTGAGCTCTTTTACTCAAGACTCTGACACTTTGAGCCACAACTTGACTTCTGGTTTTCTGGTAGTTAGGTGGAGGTAAGAGTCTCACAGACTTCCTTCCTGGGCTGCCTTTGAACCTCCATCCTCAGATCTCAGCCTGCTGAATAGCTAGGATTACAGGTGTGAGCCACAAGCACCCAGCTTTTAATAATATTATTTAAGGCAATCAACACTTTCTTTAACAAAGAAAGACATGTCTCTAGGCTATATAATTACTCTCTGGTTGCCAATTATTTTGAATTACATTTTGTCATCTTCACCATTTCTACCTTACTGAAATCCAAGTTAAAATGCAAAGATTACTTTTCTCCTTTAATACTTTTAATATTGTTCTTCTATTTTTATACTTAAACTACTTCAATTTGTTTCTTCATTTTAACAGTTACTAGTATCATTATTTTTTTTTTGTCAGTCCTGGGGCCTGAACTCTGGGCCTGGGCACTGTCCCTCAGCTCTTCAGATCAAGGCTAGCTCTCTACTACTTGAGCCATAGCGCCACTTCCAGTTGAATTTTCTGCTTATATGGTGCTGAGGAATTGAACCCAGGGCCTCATGCATGTGAGGCAGGTACTCTACCACTGAGCCACCTTCCCAGCCCCTAGTATCATTTTTCTTAGTTATTTCTTTGCTTCTGTTCTTAGAAACTTGCTTTATTATATCCAAACTTCTCACTTTTAATTGATTTCTACTTTAATCCCAACTTGCTTCTCCTTCTTTTCTCTATTTTTAATCTTGTTTCACTGTTTGTCTTCTCCCCTGTGACAGTCCTTCTCTTTTACCTTCTCCAATTAATTATTCTAGAGAAACAGAGTTTATTCTATTTCTTTGTTTTTCAAATTTATTTATTCACATCATTGAGAGCAGAAATTATTTTTGTTCTTTTTCTTTTGACAGTAATGGGGTTTGTTTTCAGTGATTCTAAACATATTCCCTTTTTGCTTTTGGGTGTCTTTCACATAAAATCTCATATATTTTGTCTGGGGCATCTTTGACTACCATCTTCCTACCTACGCCTCCCCAGTACTTGGGATTATACATATGTGCCATCACTCATATATACAGCTTGTTTGCTAAGATAGGATCTCACCAGCTTTAGGCCAAAACTGGCCTGGAATCATAATCCTCCCTATCTCTACCACCATAGTACCTGGAATTATAGGTATGAGCAACCATGCTTCCCCTAATTATGAATCTTACCAACTAGCAATCACACACACACACACACAAAGTACAATTGATTTCATTCCTTATCTAGTTTAAATCTTATAATCCACTAAAGTGAGATTTTCCTATCCATTACCCAAAACATCCATCACTGTCAATAAACACATGAAGGTGTAAAATGATACTGTAGGGGAAAGAGAAGACTATGTCCAGGCATTCCCCAGGAGTTTGCCACAGTAGAATTTATATTTGCTCATAAAGTAAGTTATCAAACAACAGACATCTTACAGTAGGAGAGAGACCCATTGTAAAAAAAAAATGATGATTATGTGTAAAATAGGAACATTATGCTTTTAGTGAAACAAACTAATATTTATTTTCTATGCCATCACATTTTCCAGGCATATTTGGTCACATCTGGTTATATGGGACAATTGTAAAATAGGCAGAGCCTGAAATTTTCACCCCACTCAAAACTTAATTTTCTTCTTTTCCCTTACCTGATAATGTGCTTGAGCTTGCTGTGCTGAGTTCAAGGTGACATTACAGAGTTTGCAGTACAGGGGCTTACACAGCTCCTCCAGGGCAGAATCTGTCTCTCCTCCTTTAGGTAACTCTTCTTCCCCTGCCAGAGGCAAGGAAGCTGCCTGCTCAAAAGGCTTCTGTGGTAGAAGCTGTAAGGTTCCCGTGGACCTGGTGGCCACTGACATAGGAGGAGAGGATGAGGGCTGCTTAGGTGGAGGAAGCCCAGGGTGTTGCAGAAGGATCATTGGATAGGAAAGCTTTGAGCATAATCCAATGGGAGATGAGAGAATGTCTTCAAATCTAAACAGAAAAAAAATGCACAATGAGACCTCAGCAACATGACATGTAAAATAACAACAACCGAATCTTCCTTCTACCCCAAATCCATTTTGGGGACTTCTTTTCTTTGCCATATATAACAACTTCTCCTGTTTTTTTCTTTCTTCTTTTTTTTTTTTACTCAACACTGACATTTTACTTTCTGAAGTTTATCATTTTTACAAAACAAAACAAAAAGCAAGTATCAAAAACAGCAGAGTTTATAGAATTTCTGCACCAGTTCACACATAAATCAGTGATTTTGAAACTGGTATCCAATGTAAATACTAAACACAGGCTGATTTCCCTCTTGATCATATGCATTCAGGTGGTTTTGGAGTTACTTTATAATAATAATAATTTTTCGTAAGCACCGGTCATTTCTTGAGAACCGATTTGGTTTTCCAATAAAGTAAACAATTTTTTGCCGAATGGCATTTTCTTAAGAAAAACACTGAGCTGAAACACATAATGTATATTTGTTTGAATCTGAACCAAATCTTCTGAGATCCCAATTACCCTGAAGAAAACTGAGGGATTTATGGGGCATATTAAATGGCAGATTAAATACTTGTGTATACCTCACAATGTTTAAGGCAACTACTATATTTTTACATAAAATAGTATTTTACTCAGAGAGGCTGCCCAGAGTTTTAAATATGTCCCTTCTGGTTTGGAGTAGTTTCCAAACAGAACCATACTATCAGAACACAAAAGTTTGATGTGTGTGCTAAACATGTTCTGATCTTTTATAGATACATTTGTGTAGAGCAAGACTCCTTGCTCTGGACCCTAGGTGACCACAAGTTGAGAAGTCAGGATAACTGGATGTTAAAAGGCATCAGCATGCTTAAGCTCAGCAGAATCTGAAGACCAGCAGAAGTCAAGATGGAGATTGGTAGTGGTGTTCATTCACCACTTCGTCCAGAAATAGATTTTGCTTAAATAAGAAGCATGGTCCAGTTTTCCAATGGTAAAAGCTGCGAGACTTTTTTATTTATAAAAATCATTTCTTGATTAGCGATGAGTTAGGAAACTGGCCTCAAAGTCTGATCAGATCTCTCAGTATTAGTTAAAAATAATGTAATAGGAAATCAAGTCACTAGGGGTTAAAATTGCACAATTAAACTGATATGTAAATCATACAGATTGGTATACACATCACTGAAATGACTATGAGGGGACAAACACTCCCGACGAACAGCTTCCTCTATTTTATCCCAAATTTCATCGAAGGAAAACTGATGTGTAATTTTCTTCTTTACAGATGTGAAAAAGAAAGCAAGAAGGCAAAGCTGAGGGCAGCAGATGCCGCCGCGGGGCAGTGATGGCATCTGTTTGCCTTGGTCTTTGTACCAGCATGCCCACTCTCACGGCCAAGACCCAGCTCCAGCGGACTGCGCGGCTTTCCTGGCAGTCCAGACGCGAACGAGGCCCACTCCTCCTGCAGGCCACCGCGACAGCACAGCACTGCTAGTGTCGGGTGGGCTCGAAGGCCTTTCTTTATAAACAGACCTCACGAGGATCCACACCAGTCTTGTCCGGAGATTGACCGTCATTAGCTTTAAAGGAGATGCGCACCCTCGAGACAGCACTGCCTGCCTTGGTGTTGATCGGGGGTTCTTCACAGCTGCCTGGAGAGCAGCCATCACGCTTCCTTGTCTCGGGCCCGGCCTGACCCCGTCATCCCATCTTCCCTGTCCACAAACTTGCTCTCGTCGTACTCATCCCCATCCACCTTCCAGAAGCAGGCCGACTACGTCCCTGGTCCACACTGCCGCAAAGGCCTCCTCTCCATTACCCGGTTCACCCCTGTGAGCCCAGCTCGCGGCAGGAACCCCCAGCCCTCTGAGGCATCGCCCGCAGCCGCGGCTTGGGCTGTTCTGGCTTCTCCTGCGCCTTCATTCACATGGACACAATGTTCTCTACCACTGAAAAATGCCTTTATAAATTTGGCTTTATATTAATTGGTACAGCTCCAACTGCTATCCCTCTGGACTATGAACGCTAATAGCATTGTATCCAAGGCTAATTAAATAGAAGTCATAAGTCAAGCAAACATCAAAGGTCACCTCGTCCAGACCCCATCCCTCAGGTATACTTAAACAGTCTCAAGGATATTTATGCCTTCTGAGAATCTTAGTACCTATCTCTTTTCCATCCAAATAATATCAAAGTCAAAAGACTATCACTGTGTCACAGATCTACAAAAAATATAAAGGAACTCTAAAATTAACTCCAAATTAAAATATTAAAATGTTCCTTCTGACCAACTAGCAATACTGGAGAGGTTGAGCCTATCGTTTCTTACACAGAGTTGAAACAGATGCCATTGGTAACATACACATTTAGATGTGCTGCTGTACTCATAGCCAGGGCTGCCAGTCCATACCACCGCATTCCCCACTCAGGCTGTTTTCTGCAGGCCCTCCAGCATAGGGCCTGCAGTTCATATTGCCTTGGACTATATTTATAAATCCTCTGTAAAATACTTCCTGTCCTTCAGTAGGTAAATTACAAACTATCCAGGTTGGTAATCCAGTTTCTCAGTCTACATACACATTGTTTCTTTCCCCTTCTTCCAATAAATAAAACCCTCTCTTCTAATTCCCTCAAAGAAGATCCAGTATGTTCTTCCCTGTTAAACTTCATGATAGTTCTTATCTCCTACTCAAATGGCATCTTCTAATTCTGAATTTCTCAAAATGAACCATACATACCTGTGACTTCCCAAGGTTCTAACTAACTGAAATTAGAATTCTTATTTCAAAATCTACAATTCCCCCAATGTTCCAATAATACTAAAACATATTTTCTTGGTCAATACAATATAACTACAATGTAGCTGCTGAAATTTTCCATCTGCCCTGGATATATGCACATTATGCAAATTGTAGATTTATAAAAATGAATCAAATAAGTTTTGGAAATCTAAAAGTCTACACCATTTGTTAAGTAAACAGCACCAAATAATTTCAATTAAGTAACAATTTGAATTCTACATTCAGGATCTAGAGTCAAAGAGGTAATTACTGCAATTGAGAAATAATATAACTAAGGACAAAAAATCATGAATTATTAGTCATAGATCTAGGTAATACTTTTCATTAATCACAATGTCTAGGAAAATAAAAATATTATTTCACCCTAAGTAGAAGTATTCTGCCCATATCTCTCAGGATATATAAAAAGCAATACAAAGCTGGTCACTGGTGGCTCACACTTGTAAACCTAGGTACTCAAGAGCCTGCGATCTGAGGATCACAGTTTGAAGCCAGTCTGGGCAGAAAAATCCATAAGACTCTTTAACAAACAAAAAGCCAAAAGTGGAGTCAACCAAAAGCCAAAAGTGAAGCTTGATTCAAGTTCTAGAACTGTTCCACAAAAAATACAGATGTGGAACATTTAAGAAGTCAGGTTTTCTATACTAGTAGTATTTCTCAATTAAAGATATCTGGAAAGCAAATGTGGAAGCAGAATTTTTTTAAGGAAATTCTTTAAAAGACCAGCTTTTAAAAAATCAACTACTTAACTATAGTAATTAGTGATGCTAAAAGACCACACAAAATGCTTATACAGTCATTCAGATCTAAACTAACATAAACATACTGTTGCTCATAAGGAAAAAAGGGTACAGGGCTGTGTTGAAATATATGGAAAAAGGAAATCAGTGATATAAACAAAATCAAATGCCACCAATCACCAAAATGCGTCTGGACATGTTTTATGAATGCTGCCACTTGAGGAAATTCCAGCCTGTGTTCTCCTCAATTGTGCCTGCAGGTTTCCATCAAAATAAAGGATCTTTTGTAAAGCATAAGAACAAAATGATCTTCTTCCCAGAGGAACTAAAGAAAACAATTACAGTATAGACTTACCCATTAATGTATTTTATCTTTGTAACATTTAAAGTGTACCTAAGCATAACAATATTATTTCTTCTAATTCTGTAACAATCAACAGAAGGCCAACTTCCAGATAAGACATCACATGAAAATTACAACATGTATTACTACAATGCAAATAAGAATTTAGAAATACATAAACCCAAAATATGCAAAATCAAGCCTCCATCACTGGAAGAACAAATTACTAATGGAATATAAAGAGACCCAAACATATGTTTAGCTGTTGCATTGACTTAAGACTGACTTAAAGGCTGATGTAAATAAATATTGTTCAGTTCTAAAACATTACACTTGCAGTGGCATAAAAAAAAGTATTTATAGGTTTTCATGTCCTAGTTTGGAAACTGGATGAGAAGATACTAAAGAAAATCAAGGTTCTATGAAGTACCCAGTTTAAAGAAACCAAATTATCATAGCATAGTTTTCTCGATTAGACTGAGGCCTACTCTTCACATACTGTATTGAAGCAATCGCTTTCTCATTTGGAGAAATCTACAGAGGAAAAAGAACAGAATGCAGAAACAAGTTTTGACATCTCTGCAAACTAGGGAAGACTTTCATTGAGAATTCTGGAAAAGAAAGGAGAGGAACTATACTCAAGTCACCAGAAGGCATCAGTCAGAAAGATAATCAGCAGAGTATGTGTGTGTCACATCGGGAAGGCTCGAAGGAACTGAGAGAACTGAGGAAGGAAAGGCCTTGACAAATTGGCGAACGTTTTCCAGTCTCCCCGGTGACCAATAACCATTTACACTTGTGGATCAAAGCTACAGACAGTTCAGCATCACCCACAAGAAACACCTTACATTCCTGAGAGGTGCGCGCGCACGCGCGCACACACTCATGCACACGCACGCGCACACACGCGCGCGCGCACACACACGCACGCACACACCTTAATCTTGCAGGAATGCCAACACGAAAGGTGGAGCCCCCATAGGAAAGCACATACACGCATCCACGTAGGTGTGCACGGCCCTGCGGGGGGCGGCGGAGCTCCCACAGCCCGGCCCAGGATCAAGGGCTGCGCATCAAGTACTGAGCGAGCGGCGCCGCAGCGTCACGCGGAGGCAGTGGGAAGCCGGAATCGGAAAGCAGTCGGCGGCCCCAGAGCCCCGCGACTCGTCCTGTCCGCCCCAGGCCTCGCAGCAGCTTGGACTCACCGGGCCCCCCAGGGCGCGCCGCGGCCTCGGCGCCAAGGCCGTCGGTCTCGCGGCGCCTCCGGCCAGGGCGCCGGCCGCCGGCCCAGCGGCTTCGCCGGATCAACTCCGTCTCTCAGCAGCAACTTTCTCCGCCCGCGGCCGCCGAGTCCGCTCCGCAGCGGTGCTGTCAAGTCAGCGGGCTCCGACTCACAGGGAAACAGCTGCAGGAAGTGACTGCGGAACCGGGAGGCGGCGGAGGAGGGGACAGGGCTCCGGGAGAGTCGCCACTGCGCATGTGCCGGACGCGGCGGCGGGGCCGGCGGCGGCGGCAGCAGCAGCGCTGCGCGGTCCCCTGCGGACCCGAGATGCCTGCGGCAGGTGCAGGGATAAATGTGGGAGTGTTGAGCTGAGTAGGTGTGAGAAGCCAAGGCGCGAGTCTGGAGGACGCACCCTCTCCAGTCTCAGCCAGAAGCACCTCAGCACTCCGTGGCAAGTGGATCCCAGTTAAGGAAGAGCATTTGCCATTTTCATCCTCCAGTTACAATGTCCAAAGACTCTTTCTTTCCCATCTCATCCCCTCTCTCGCCCACTGGTTGGCCCATTGGAGGCTGACTGGAACTCCCATTATCTCCAGCATTCTGCTGCCACACAACCTTGAAAGGAAACCTCTGCACTTCTGCCCCTCTATGGCAGAGAAACCTCAGTGCCTTGGGCTACCATAGCAGTACAGCACGCGCGCGCGCGCGCACACACACACACACACACACACACACGCACATCCTTGCCCTCTCCTCTGCATTAAAGTCAGACAGAGATGAAGGGGACTTTTCCCTGACCTTAAGAGCCTCAACCTGCAAGAGAGGAAGGCCAGAAGGAAACTGGCTTACCCCAAGATATTACATGCTGTAGGAAACAGCCTGGACATCACAGAGTTGAAACTAAGAGATAAGCTGAAGGATTCCAACACTAGATTCTACTAGTTTGTGTTATTTCCGAATATTAAGTTTTGCGAGCTATTTTTCTCTGTGCACAGCATGACATCAATTACCAAATACTATATGTCTGTGCACAAGATGCAGAAATATATAAAGCAAGTATATTTAGTAGGCAATAAATAACAGGTTGTCACATTTAATTTTATAAGGTTTTTTTAGAATTATCTAAGCTTGTCTATTATTTTTCTTTTGAAGAGCAACCTAACTGATAATCTAAACACTCACAAGAATATAAGTTGTTACTTAGTATTTAAAAATAAAAAATAATTCTCCCTTGGGACTAGGGATATAGCTCTTTGGTAGAATATTTAGTTTTGTGAGGTCTGAGTACACCTATTATTTTCATAATAATTTTCCCAGTTTTTGTCTTAATATAGACAGGCAGGCAGGCAGGCAGGCAGGCAGACAGACAGACAGACAGATAGATAGATAGATAGAGTGATCGATTGGCCTTACATTCTTCCTTGGCTGTTGTTGCTCAAGGCTGGCACTCTACCATTTGAGACACACCTCTTCTGGCTTTTTGCTGGCTAAATGGAAATAAGAATCTCACAGACCTTTCTGCCCATTCTGGTTTTGAGCCTCAATCCTCACATCTCAGTCTTCTAAGCAGCTAGAATTACAGACATGAGCCCTTTATGACTGACTGCAATATTTTTTTTACAAAAATTCCTTATCTGTTAGGTTTTCCTAGTATAACATCTCTTCTGTGAAGTCTATCCTAATTCTTTGGTCAGAGTTACCAGTCCCTAGGTTTATCTTGCCAAAGACCCTATAGTTTCCCTCAAAGATCTGAGATGAATCCATCTATTTCTCTATTTCTATATTAGACAATATTGGGACCAATTTCTTTCTTGCCCTGTGCTAAATAATTCTGAGAAATGTTTACTTTCCTGGGTTTAAACACAAATGAGTTTAAGAGGAAAAAAACTTGGTATTTGCTCTCAACATTCACCACTAAGAGTCAAAATGTAAACCTATGCCAAGAATTACTTCTAAAGGGTAAAAGATTGCTTTTTGAAACCTTATCCCATTCAAACTGCCTTATCGAAGGACACACATGCATGGATGTGAGACCTTCTTTTGCCATGTGAAGGACTTTAGAACTCACCTAATACTCAAGCCTACAACTGCACCACCAGTTAACCGGTTACAAACTCATGAGAAAACTTGAGTTACAAACACCCATTCTTGTGGTCCTACTCATAGAGACCACCTGAAATAATAAATGTTTTCTTAAGTTGCTAAATCTGCTAAATTTTGGGTAATTGTTATGTAGAGATAAGTAATAAAAGTCCTTTCTTTCTCTGTCTCTCTTTCCAGTCTCTCTCCTTGTCCTTCTGTTCCTCTTTCCTTCCCTTCCTATCACTCTTTGAACTCATTAAAGGATGCTGAAACTAAAAATTGTTACCCCTTACTGAATTTTGTTTTTTGTTTCATCACCTATTATTTAGTGTTTATCTGGATTAATTTGAAAATCACTCTGTCAAGTTCCCCATGAGAAATTCCATTTGGATTTAAATTGATTGCATTCTTTTTCCTAATAGTCTACCATGATACAAGACTTCATGACTGTCCTTAAGATTTTGTATTTTCGGAAGTGGTGCTGTAGCTCAAGTGGTAGAGCGCTCACCTTGAGCTGAAGAGCTGAGGGACAGCGCCCAGGCCCAGAGTTCAAGCCCCATGACCGACAAAAATAAAAAAAAAAATAAAAAAAATTTAAAAAAAAGATTTTGTATTTTCTTCAGCATAGGTACAATATTTGATACATTATTATCATTAATAATGTAAATATACATATATATATATATACTTTTAGCTTTTGTACATGAAACTTCTTATCTTCTAAAGAATACTGCTGGTATATAGAAAGATTAGCAAAATCATGCACTATGCTAACGCATGTAAAATACTACTTTGTGTGAATATTGTCCACCAATGGGAATAATGATGTATTTACCTAATATTGAAAGGGAAGGACATTAACTTTTATTAAAAGCCTAATGTCAGGCACTGTAGCAGTTGCCTTCATATCCAAGTTTATATAATACTCACAAAAATGCCAGTGAGGTAGGAATTACTTTATACATTTTAAGAATGAATGTTTCTGGGCTGGGAAGGTATCTCAGTGGTAGAGTGTTTGCCTTGCATGCATGAGGCCCTGGGTATGATTCTTCAGCACCACATAGGCAGAAAAAGCCAGAAGTGGTGCTGTGGCTCAAGTGGTAGAGTGCTAGCCTTGAGCTGAAGAGCTGAGAGACAGCGCCCAGGCCCAGAGTTCAGGCCCCACAACCAAAAAACAAAAAAAAAAAAAAAAGAAAGAAAGTTTCTGAAATGTGATACTATGGTTCAAAGTTATCCAGTTTAATTCTCTCATGCCTGTGTTTCAACTAGATCAGATCATCTCATAACTCATGTATGTAGATAACCTGATAATGATGTTTTGAAAATTCAGATAATGTCTCAGTAAGTCTGAAGTCAGGACCAATCAAGATTCTTCATTTTTAACAAGCTCCTCGGTGATGTAAACATTCTATAGGACATTTTAGGAACTGAAACTTAGACCACATTGAATTTGTTAATAAAACTAATTGAAAATTATTCATATGAATTCAAACCCTTCACCTTCTGATTTAGAATGGATTGTATCTGAACTTCAGTTCCCCAATCTAAAAATCAATAGAGGAAATAATTTGAACTTCCTATGTTAAGATAAATAGAATGCATTCCTGAACCTAACACAGACTTAATACTGATTTGTCTATACTTTGGGAATTTAGATTGCTTCTATAACACCTTTTAGATATTAAATATGTGTAACTGAAACACGCTCAAATTTATCGGAACAGAAAATGGAAGAATCTTGGAGATTCCTAGTAACCCAACAATGCAGAAGGCAACTGGAAATCTGGAGCCTAGGAATCAGATGCTTCCTGGAATCCTTGTGCCCTAAGGTCTTAATTTTCCCCTAGAGCAATTGGACTTCAATTTCCGTACTTGTAGCCTTATTTCTTACAAGTATCCATTGTTTCCCATCTTTAAAGCTCATGACTGTCAGCATCAGTAAAGTGAATCTCAGACTTCATTTTTTTATTCTTAATTTTAATAACCTTGAACTTACTTAGACAAGAGTAAACTGATGTCTACTGCAGGACAAACATATCTAGTCAGAGAGGCAGGTTCCCCTAATAGAGGATTTGCTGTGAAATGCCAGCTACTTCAGTTTTTCACTACTATAGTAACAGAATTTACTGTTGAAAGAAATAACTGGATTAGGTGTCAGACAACCTGGGTAATTGTCCTGATCTTGAAGCTCACTTTCTTTGGATAAATCATTTAATAGGTTTAGGCAACATAATAGGTTTGGATAAATCACTTAGTAGGTTTAGGTAACAGCTCATATTTGCATAATAAATGCTTTGGGTTAGGTAATAGCTGAGATTATATCCAAATATAACATTATAGGAATCAGTGGATTTACCTATAAAAATAATATGTAGGATTTAGTTAAAGCTTAAAGGTAGGGTGTTTTGTTAAATCATTTGGGAGGGATAATGATCAATATGTATTTTACTCATAAACTGATATTTGAATTGAACCTTCTTTGTGTAACTACTTAGATAATTTTTTAAAAAAAGAAAAAATATTTTCCTTAACAAGTTCAACTGAAATCTGTGTTTGCTAAATTCAAGGTGCTAAAAATGCAACACAGAACAAGATAAGATTTTTGAGCTCACATTCCATATATAACTAAAAAGATTATAAATTGATACTTAAAATGTATAAAGACAATAAAGCTGTAAGTATGATGAAGAAACTGTCACTAGCAGAGCATGGTGATGTATACTTGCAATCACATCTACTCAAGAGAGAGAAGTAGGATTATCAGAGTCAGAGACCAATTGGGCAAAAGCCCAAGACTTTGTATGATAAACCAAGCAAAAGCAAGAAATACTGTGGTATGGCTCAAATGGTATAGAGCTTGCCTAGCAATTTTGAAATTGGGGGTTCAATCCAAATACAAAACAAAATGATGTAGAAAGATTTCTATCAATTATAGGGCCAGGGATATATAACATCAGTGTTAGAGCACTTACCTATCATGCGCAAGGTCATGGATTTGATTCCCAGTGCTGTAAAATGCACATATATGAGCTTATAAACACACTTATATAATACACACATATAGTACACACATAATACATGCATAAAACAAGTGGCTAGGAGAAAGGTGATAGAAGTAAACTGTATAGGAGTTGTTAGTGTCCTTCATTTTGGCATTATTTCTAAGAGGCAATAGCTAAATGAAGCTAGAGGACAAAAAAGGAGTCAGCCATGTGCAGATAGGATTAGGATTATAGTGAGAAGCAAGGACACATAGGGCAGAATTAGCAATGAAACATTGAAGATATCAGAAAATGTCCAATATAAGCAAGGAAAGGGACTAAAGCAGATATTAGATAAAGAGACAAGGAACACTCATGGAAAGCACAGAAATAATTCTTTAAAAGTAGTTTTAGATGATGTTTATTATATATGTTCTCATATATGTAATGTATGTATCTGTGTAGGTATATACATATGGTATGCTTTAATCATACTCAATTCCCATCACCTCCATTCCATCTCCATTCCCATTAGGTTCTCCTTCAGAAAGACCCCCTTTTCAATCATGCCTTATTGTTATTATTATTCTTATTATTGATATTTTAACATCTAGATTGTGCATATGAAAGAAAATATGTGGTAATTATCTTTTTAAGCTTGATTTATCTTGGTCAGTATCTTCTCTAGTTCCTGCAAAAGACAAAATTTAATTCATCTTTATAGCTGAAAAATACACCATTCTATGTTTCACATTTCTTTTTATCCATTCATTAGCATTTGGGCATTTGGACAACTTGATTGGTTCATTGCTTGGATATTGTAAATGATGTTTTCTATTATCATGGATGTTCATATATCTCAACTGACTGTTCCCTTTTGTTCCATCAGATATACACTCAAGGGGTATAACAGCATGATACTGCAATTCTAGGTTTAGTTTCCTGAGGAACCTTCATACTGATTTCCATAGTAATTGTACTAATTTGCATTGTACAAACATTGACAATTCCTCTTTCCTAAAAACCTTGCCAACTTTCTTACTGTTTTCTTTTTTTTTAATTTTTTGTCGGTGGTGAGTCTTGAACTTGGCCTGGGTGCTGTCCCTTAGCTCTTCAGCTCAAGACCAGTTTCTACCATTTGAGTCACAGCACCACTTTTGGTTTTCTAGTGCTTTATTGGAGATTAGAATCTCACAGACATTCTTGCCTGAACTGGCTTTGATCCGAGATCTTCAGATCTCAGACTCCTGAGTAGCTAGGATTACAGGTGTGAGCTACCAGTGCCTGGCTTTCTTACTGTTTTCTTGAAAGCCCTTCTCACTGCAATGAGATGGAATTTCCATGTTGTTTTGATGTTTATGCCCTTTATTGCCAGGGATATTGAACATTTCTTGATGTATTTATTTGCTATTTGTACTCCTTCTTTGAAAACTTTCCATTCAATTGTTCACTTGTTGATTTTTAAAGTTTTAGTAAAGTTTCTTTTAGTATGACAGAAGAAAGTATAAAAAATGGACAAGAATAACCCCTCCGTATGGTATTTTCACAATAAAAAAAATGGACAAGAAAAGCTGTGCATTTCTTCATGTGTCTATTGGCCATTCTTACTTCCTCTTCAGAGAAGTTTCTCTTTAAGTCTTTAGCCCACTTATTAATCAAGCAGTTGTTTCTTTGAGGATTTGTTGTTGGAGGATTTGATTTTTTGAGTTCTAACTATATTTTAGATATGAGGCCCTTGTCTATTGAATGGCTAGTGAAGATATTCTCCCAATCTGTGGGCTTTCTACTGATCTTGCTAACTATGTCCTTTGTCATGCAGAAGCTCTGCAGTTCCATGCATTCCTATTTGTCCAACCTTTCTTTGATTTGTTGTGCTTCTGGGTCTTTACTAAGAAAATCTCGGTCTGTGCCAAAGAGCCCTACAATTTCTCCTATTCCTTCCTGTATGTTTCCAAGGTGTCTGCTTTTACTTGAAGGTCTTTAATCCATTTGGAGTTGATTCTGGGGCAGGGTGATATGTAAGGATCTGGCTTTAATTTTCTAAAAGTGTTTAACCAATTTTGCCAGCATCATTTACTGAAGAGGCTGTCTTTCTTCCATTCTATTTTTTAACTCCCTTATTGAAGATTAGGTGGCTATAGGTCTACAGGTTCATTTCTGGAACTTCAGTTCTTTTTTTTTTTTGGGTCCGGTCGTGGGGCCTGAACTCTGGGCTTGGGCGCTGTCCCTCAGCTCTTCAGCTCAAGGCTAGCACTCTACCACTTGAGTCATAGCACCACTTCCAGCTTTTTTCTTTTTGCTTATGTGGTGCTGAAGAATCGAACCCAGCGCCTCGAGCATGCAAGGCAAGCTCTCTACCACTGAGCCACCTTCCCAGCCCTGGATCTTCAGTTCTATTCCATTGGTCCTGAGGTCTGTTCTTTTGCCAGTACCAAGCTGTTTTGATGACTATGGCTTTGTAGTAGAGTTTGAAATTTGGTATTGATATTCCTCCAGCACTATTATTTCTGCTAATGGCCAATAGGAACATGAAGAAATGTTCAACTTCTCTATCCATAAAAGAAATGCAAATCAAAACATTGAGATTCCACCTCACCCCAGTTAGAATGGCTATAATCAAGAAATCTAACAACAACAGATGCTGGAGGGGATGTGACCAAAAGGGAACCCTATTGCATTGTTGTGGGAGGGTAAACTTGTTCAACCACTTTGGAAAGCAGTATGGAGGTTCCTTAAAACCCTATACATAGAGCTCCCCTATGACCCAGCAATCCCACTTTGGGACATTTACCCAAACGATCACAAACAAGGTCATACTAAAGCTACCGGCACACCATGTTTATTATAGCATTATTCACCATAGCTAAGATATGGAACCAACCCATATGCCCCTCAGTACATGAATGGATCAAGAAAATGTGAAACATATGTGTGTGTGTGTGTATATATATATATATATATATATATATATAAATGGGCTTCTAAACCTCCATCATGACACCACCCCATTTGTTAGGAAATGGAAAGACTTGGAAAAAATTATATTAAGTGAAGTAAGCCAGGCCCAAAGAAACATAGGTCCCATGGTTTCCCTGATTTGCAATAACTAGTATATGACTAGGATAATATTACCAAGCAAGCACAAAAAGTCAAAAGCTATGTACATATGACCATATAAGATGATGCTAAGTGAAATGAACCCCAAGATAGGGACACAAGAGGATACAGGTTTGCCGGGCGCTGGTGGCTCATGCCTGTAATCCTAGCTACTTAGGAGGCTGACATTGAGGATCACGGTTCAAAGCCAGCCTGGGCAGGAAAGTCCGTGAAACTCTTATCTCCAGTAAAGGACCAGAAAACCGGAAGTGGCGCTGTAGTTCAAGTGGTAGAGCGCTAGCCTTGAGCTGAAGAGCTGAGGGACAGCGATCAGGCCCAGAGTTCAAGGCCCACAACTGACCAAAAAAAAAAAAAAGGATACAGGTTCACCCATTGTAACCGTGAGACATACAAGTTACTATATTGAAAACAAACTTTACAACTTCAGGGTAGGGGGGAGGAGTTGGGTAGGTTTGAAGGGAAGGGTAGTAGGGGAAAAACAAAAGAGGGGGTAACAATGCTTGATAGGTAATGTACTGATTACCTTACTCATGTAATTGTAACCCCTCTGGACAGTATTTTTACAATAAAAAATAATAAAAAAGAAAAAAGTCATTGTAAGTTGCAATTAATATTAAAGATTTTGTTATGATTTCAAAAAAATGGACAAGAAAAAGAACTATTTCCTGTTCTCCCTATGATGGAAAAGAAGTGAAAGAAGCAAAATGAGGGTCTGGAAAGATGGCACAATGATAGTGCTTGCCTTGCATGCATGAGGCCCTGGGTTCAATCCCTCAACAGAAAAAGCCTGAAGTGGTGCTGTGGCTCAAGGGGTAGCGTGCTAGCTTTGAGCTGAAGAGCTGAAGAACAGGGCCCAGGCTCAGAGTTCAGGCCCCCTGACCAAAAAAAAAAGCAGCAAAATGGTAGTTCCTATCTGTAGATTTTTATAATCTCTGTGCTGAGAGAATACATGTTAGTCTAGCAACTCTTAACTTAGACAATAGTTTTGGGGTATATAATATGGGTAAGTCCTATCCAAAACTGAGTTAACTATCAGGGTTTCCTTTTGTAGATCATCATTTCATTCTTTCTGTCTCCATGGTTCATGAAGATTTCTCAGTTTGTTTTTTTTTTATAATTTAAGAAGGCAGACAATAGTACTTCCTTTATGTCTTCTGTTCTTTTAACAACTGAAAGAAAATATGGTTTTATAGCTTAAGTGCTTTTCCTCAACTACATACAGGTTTCAATATCTAAGTCTAGCTCATTTGATATTTATTAAAAATATTATAATTTCCTGTCTCTATGATCTATCTATCCTGCCTCTTTTGCCCCATAAAAGACTATGGTTCCTTTTAATGTTAAAAAGATTGTGAAAGCTGTGTCCAGTGGCTCACAAACTGTAATCCTAGCTACCCAGAAGGTTGAGATCTAAGAATCTCAATTCAAAGGCTCTTATCAGAAAAAGCCAAAAGTAGAGCTGTGGCTCAAATGGTTCAGCACTATCCTTGAGTAAAAGGAGTTCAGGGACATGGCACAGGCTCAGAGTTCAAGCCCCAGGACTATAAAAAAAAAAAGACAACAACAACAAAAAAATGAAGGATAAAAAACCTTTTTAGTTAGTTTCTTTTCTATAGCTGCTTATACTGAAAATGCACTGTTGGCCTACTTGGCAAATAAGAACAAAAAGTTATTTTTTGTTCTTATTTTGGCAGGAAATTTAGTTGATAGTATTCTGCAATCAGGACCAGAGGATAATCAGGATTAGTAGATAAAGTTATTCTACTTACAGAAAACTTAAAGAGAAATCTGTGAAAATCATTTTAAAGAGTGTTTTTTATATATGGATAATAAAGTTGACAAGAGTTTTTTTTTTTTTTTTGGTCGGTCGCGGGGCTTGAACTCTGGGCCTGGGCGCTGTCCCTCAGCTCTTCAGCTCAAGGGGAGCGCTCTATCACTTGAGCTACAGCATCACTTCCGGTTTTCTGGTGGTTTATTGGAGATAGGAGTCTCACCGTCTCTCCTGCCCGGGCTGGCTTTGAACCGCGATCCTCAGATCTCAGCCTCCTGAGTAGCTAGGATTACAGGCGTGAGCCACCAGTGCCCGGCAAGCTGACAAGAGTTTTTGATCCTAAAATCATTAGGGAAATGTCAGTTCAGAATGAACATATTGAAAATACATGCTCTCCACAGTGTAGTAGATAATTATGATAGATGTAGCAAGCTATAACAAACAGATCAATCAAGTCAATGGACTTTATACCTTCCCAATATATTAAACTTCTGAACTAATTTAGTTTTCTTTTTCTTTTGTAGCTTAATGCATTCATTATTTCTGTTACTTGGTTTTTGCTTATGGTATTGGGTCTTAAACTTAGGGCCTGAGTTCTGTCCCTGAGCTTTTTTTGTGCTCAAGGCTAGTGCTCTATTGCTTGCACACAGCTCTACTTCCAGCTTTTTATGTTAAGTGGAGACAGGAATCTCAAGGACTTTTCTGTGTAGGCAGGCTTTGAACTAGGTAGGATTACAGCACCCAGCTTCTGTTACATATACAACATTCCTTATCAATAATCTTACAAATCTCACTCCAGTGTGCTAAAAGAATAGTTACTATTTGCAATAGAATGGTCTCAGAGTTCTGAGACTTCTTGCAGAAACAGCTACAAAGCATTATCTATCTGATTGACCAACCTTTAAATTGTGCACGGAGGCCGGGCGCTGGTGGATCATGCCTGTAATCCTAGCTACTCTGGAGGCTGAGATCTTAGGATAACGGTTCATAGCCAGCTGGGGCAGGAAAGTCCCTGAGTCTCTTATCTCCAATAAACCACTAGAAAACTGGAAGTGGCATTGTGGCTCAAGCGGTAAAGTGCTCCCTTTGAGCTGAAGAGCTGAAGAGCAGAAACAGTGCTCAAGCCCAGAGTTCAAGCCCCATGACCAACAAAAAAAAATTGGGCATGGAATAGCATTTTTTATTTTCCATAACCAATGAGGTGAACATTCCTTCTGATCCCAGCCCAAAGGAATCTATTCTTGCTGTCATATCTAACACTCTCATCACATAGTAATAGATGACTGTTAACATTTATAGCATTTATTGCTGTTGTCAGTAGGTGCTATTGAAAGATTATGAAACATATTTCAAATATTTTGTGTTGAATGATTTAGATGGGATCCCTGTTCATGTTTAACTATTTGTAGAATTATTAGATGAATTCTTACAAGAGTATTTTTATTTAAAATAACTATGCAGTTATATCAGTAAGCAAAAAGTGTTACAAAAAGTTGCAATACTAGACTCATGGTCAAATATAAAAAAAATTCCATTTTTACTAAAAGCAACTGATCTTCCTTGGATTCTGGCTCCACTAAATAGGTTTTATACCAAGGATACCCTTATAGGCCTTTAGGAGGAGAAGGAACACCTCCACAGCACTGTGTGTCAGCTAGCCTATAACAAGCAAATCACATTTGTTTCTCCATAATCATAGGAAAGTAAATTTGATGAGGGCCCATCGTAGTGATAGCACCAGTGTTTAATATCATTTTAAGTTAACCTTTTATTTAGGGCAACTAGTTTTAAAGTTGACATACCATGAATTGCAGGAAAACAAGAAGTTTCTTTGGACTCCTTTGTTGGTTATCTCTATCTAGCATCAGATTAAATATTGCTGTCCCTTGCAAAATAGACCCAGTACTATAATCAATGCCACAAATTACAATTTGTGACAAGGTATATTAAATTGCTAGGGGTACAGAGTTAAAAAGCAACCCACAAGCTGGGCCCAGGTGGCCCAAACCTTCAATGGTACTACTCAGGAGACTGAGATCTGAGCAGATTATTGTGGTTTAAAACCAGCCCAGGCAGGAGAGTCCATGAGACTCTTGTCTCTAGTTTACTCAATAAAAACCCAAAGTGGAGCTGTAGCTCAAGTAGTATAGAGCTAGCCCTGAACAAAAAACAAAAAGAGCTTAAGGACAGCACCCAGCTTCTGAGTTCAAGACCCGGGACAAGGACATACAACAACCCATAAGAGATGGGAAACAGAACTTAAAATAATCCCAAATATCCCCAAATCCCAGATACAGCCACAAATCTGTGTAAAACGTCACCATAACTGCACAAATCAGGCAGATAACTGCTTCATTAGGATAAGTCCTTTCTTTCTTTAATGAGGAATTTCAGGTCCTCTAGTGTTTCACATGTGTAGTCTGTGATTTCTTTAGCTTCAGAAGAACTTTTTAAAAGCTGCAATTCAGCAGGGGAATGACTCATGATCTTTGAGTCTCCATCAAGACCAGTAATCATGTATTCTGAGAAAAGATCCAGGAATCAATTAAGGCAGAAAATTGAGCCCTGTTATCTATTAAATTTAATTAACTTTCAGCCACTTTAAGACACACCATGGGTTTCTCACAGAATATTTGGACTGATAAGCTTAGACTCAAGTAGTTGGAATCCCAAGGTATCTTCAGTCATAAGAAGTGTCATTTTATAAGTATCCCATCCCTCCAAGAGAGGGAGAGTCCTTTCTCCAATGTTTTCCCTTCAGGCAAAGATGGCATGATCTTTGATATCATGGCACTTTCACAAGACATTTGATTTTTCAGTTCCCTTACACTTTAAATTTAGTTTCCCCTTTAGGTTGCTAGCATCAACCTCTTGTTTAATTTCCCTGTTATTCCTCAAGAAGGTTGTCCTTTACAGGGAAATTTCCTGTCTACAGGCAGTATTTCACTTCCTTTTTCAGCATTTAATTGGGCTTGCCTTCCTACCTAAAACACCTCTCAATCTTTATTTTTCTATTAAATCTTGGTTGTTGAAAACCTCAGACATAAAATTCTTTAGATGGGGTCTGGGGATGCCCTTTCTGGTCTTGTAGCTTACAAAAGATATCTAGTGCCAACTGGCACAAGGTATATAGAGTTAAGACCATTAACATTCAACTTTCTATTGAACAGTATATCATATTGCCTGTCATTTTGGTGTTTTTAGATGTTTTATTCTTTTGTTGTAATCAACTCATCTAGTAAAGTTTATTCTTTCTTATATTTTTCAGTTCCATGCATACTCCTCAGACCACAGGCACAGAGGTTTGTTGCTACCTTATTTGAGGTGACTTTCTCCGAGCCAGGGAATAGTAGAACTACAGACAGCTATTTCAGGATCCCAGCGGCTTCTGATTATGACTCTGTTGTCTTTGACATCTCAGCTCCCTCTACTGGCAGACTGGTGGCTGAGAAGTCCTGATAACCCTCCACTATTTAATTTTCCACTTTCCCAGTTGTGACTCAGTCCCAAAGCTTGTTTGGCAACAACCTGGTGGCAAGTAGTCAATTGATGCTGATCATTTTGTATTTTAGGTGTCATAGAGGTCATCTGGCTTACTATGTAGCCTCTCTTCCACACCAGGGTGAAGCTGGAGATGCAAACACTTTCTTAGTTTCTCTGTCACTTGTCTGTCTTACTATAATTTTGGGCTGTCCTATTATTTTCTTGTAGTCCTGCTCATTCTCATTCTTGGAGCTCAAGTAAGAAAGCTCAAGTACTCTGCCTTCTTGCTCTACCCTATTGTTTCTTTTTAACATACATTGACTTGGGATTTTTTCATTTAGACAATTATTTCTACCCCAGTACACAGAGTATAGGATGATTTTTTATTCTTTATATTGATTCTTTCCTATTCTTTTTTGTTAATTCATCCAGTAGGGTTCATTCTATACCTTATTAGTGAAAGGGTGGGAATTAGACCTAAGCTAAATCAAACCAATAGCTAGCTTCTCTGGGTACTGAAAATTTGAATCAGGGATGAAAACAGATGTAGAAAATTTATCTTGGTAATGAAGAAGCTTTCAATAACATCTAGTTATTGAAGACCAGGTACTCAATGAAAGTAGTAATTCGACCTTTCCAAGAATTAAGTTCTTTATCTACAAAATAAGTATAATAAAAATGGTGGAAATACACTCACTGAGATTGAACTAAACACATAGGGATAATATCCATCATTTTATTTAAAAAAAGAGCAATAGCTCCACAAAGCAGAGAAACTATTATTATTTAGAAGAAAGCTATAATTCCAGGCTAGATTTCATATTAAATATTGTATTCTGTGTGCATTATTATTATGGATACTTACAAAGAAGCTTATTTAGTCCAGAATGTTGCCAGATTGACATGGCTCTATTGAGAACTTTATGTAAGGAATAGATGTGGAGATAGATCACCAGACATTGAACAAACAAGGCTTCAGAATAACCAGGCTTTTTTATCTATGAAAGTCCTTTGAATCTAGCAACTTACAGGCCTCACAAGAACTACCTTAATACTTTCCAAGGATAAGTTCCCAACATTACAGAATTTCCACTAAGTATCATAGCTTTTCTGTGTATGGCAGTGTTAAAGTTTGCAATCAGGGCTTAATGCTTGCTGCTTTGCCTCTTAACATAGCTGGAATGATCAGTACATATCACCATACCTAGTCTTTTCTTCTAAGATAGGGATCTCCATTTTTTTTTTTTTGCCCAGGCTGGCCTAGAAGTGTGATTCTTCCAATAACAGCATATCCTCAGCATCTAGGATTAAATGCATGAGTGACTGGTGCCTAGTTAGGTCTCCTTTCTTAAAGCCACCATACCACTTCCCAACACAGCTAATCTGAATACCATGCTTCCAATAGATGAACAGTCAGTGGCAAGCCACATCTACAACACAGTAAATAATAATTACTTCTTTCAGAATTACTAGAAAGTCCATTTCCTTTTCTCCCCACTGCCTCCCCCTGTATTGGGCCTTGAACTCAAGGTCTGTGGCACTGTCCCTTAGCTTTTTTGCTCAAGGCTGGTATTCTACCATCTGAGCCATAGTTCCACCTCTGGCTTTTTGGTGGTTAATTCGTGATAGGAATCTCAGAAACTTTCCTGCCTGGACTGGCTTTGAACTATGATCCTTTGATCTCAGCCTTTTAAATTATTAGAATTATAAGGCATGAGCTTCTATTGGCACTCAGCTTCTATACCTTCTTGTAAAATAAAACTCAGCAGTTTTTTTCTCCTCCTGCAATGTAGATCTTATATTCTTCTTGCTGTAGGAATGAATATGTCAGGCAGAAAATAAGCATATTAATTTTCATCAGCCTGGACATCCCTTTTTCCAAGTTTCTGTGAATGATGTTGTTTATGAATTTGTTACATTCTTGTCCTTGTTAGTGTTAAACTTCATAATGTCAAGACAGTAGGTCCCATTCAGTAAACTGCTTTTTATGTTGACTAATGTTAATTCTTGCTTTTTTTTTCTTGTTGTTTTGTGATTTTTTTTCCCATGTCAAGCCGGAGCATGTTCCTGGATAAGTTATACTGTAAGTTCTACTAAGTTAATCTTAGTTACTTCCTTGGTAGCCCAAAGAAGAAACAAAGACAAACACTTGAAAGAACCTCTAATACTTGAATGGGAATGACCTCTGTTAGGATCTTCCCAGATCCTAACTGATCCTTACTAATGGGAGCATTAGTTTTATATGGGAACAAGGAGTGCCTTGGAAGGCTCTGAAGACTCACAGAAGTGGAAATCTAAATGCTGTCAGGTTATTTACAAATTCCTCATTCATGTATCATAATCCCAGGTTTCCTAACCAGAGCCCTAATACTAGTACAGTAGAATTGTCTGGACTGAGTATGCAATTGTCTTTGAAGATTGGTAACTTGAACAAGTCCAAATGTCTTTAAAAATATTTCATGGGAAGGTATATGTAGGGAAGGAATCCAAGGATATAACATTTCTAAACATGTGAAGTACTGTTTAACAAAATAAATTCCAGCAAATGGAATTTTTTTTTCTTTCGCAGGGAGAGGGGGTACAGGAACAGAGTAAGGAAAGGATCAAATGAAGTCTTTGTATTCAATATACAATATGGGTTTGTTGTTATTGTTTTCATTTTGTTGGTTGTTGTTGTTGTTTGCCAGTCCTAGGCTAGAACTCAGGGCCTAAGTCCTATCCCTGAGATTTTTCAGCTCAAGGCTAGCACTCTGTTACTTGAGCCACAGCTCTAGTTCTGGCTTTTTGGTGGCTAATTGGAAATGAGAATCTCACAGACTTTCCTATCCTGTCTGCTTTTGAACCTTGACCATCAGGTCTCAGTAGCTAGGATTACAGTTGTAAGTTATTGGCACCCAGCTCAATAAACACTTTGTAAAAACTGACAACTTACAGGTAGGGATGGGAGGGGGAAAATGGGAAAAAGCAAAGGAAGGAGTGAGATTGCCCAAGAAGCACTGTACCCATTGCTTGACTTTTCGAATTCTAACCCCTTTGTACAATTCAATAATAATAGTAATATTTCTAACCTCTAACTACAGAAGATAAAGGCCTTTATAGTTGCCAAAAGGGTATTATACACAATTCTCAGATGTTTGTTAAATACTGTTAACATTTTATTATAATTCTCTAGGACTTCAGTGGGAATTAATAAGGGCTAAAGGCTTACATGTTTGCTTTCTTTCTTTTTTATTTTTATTTTATTCAAGTAGTTATAGAAAAGTTTCAATTTAACATATCAACTTATATATACAAACTCTTTCATCTCTGTCACTCTTTACATCATTTTTGCCCCCATCTATCTCGTCCCACACGTCTCGTTTCCTAGTTTGGTTTTTACACACACACGTATATGGGGAGAGAGAGAGACAGAGACAGAGACAGAGACAGAGAGACAGAGAGAGACGGAGAGACAGAGACAGAGACAGGGAGCATGCAAAAGAGAGAGAGAGCCAGGCGCCAGTGGCTCAAGCCTGTAATCCTAGCTACTCAGGAGACAGATCTGAGGATTCATGGTTCAAAGCCAACCCTGGGCAGAAAAGTCCGTGAAACTCTTGTCTCCAATTAACCACTAGAAAACCGGAAGTAGCACTGTGGCTCAAGCTGTAGAAAGCTTTCCTTGAGCTGAAGAGCACAGGGACAGTGCCCAAGCCTAGAGTTCAAGCCCCACAACCCACCAAAAAAAAAAAATTAAAAGAAAAAAGAGAGAGGGGGAGAGAGAGTGCCATGACTATATTTTCCCACCATTCTTCTCTTTCATTCAACCACTTAGTCCTCATCCATTTAGTTTGCACTATTCTCAGGGAAGACATGTTTCAACTTCCTCATATTCATTTTATTTGAGTTGCCCTTCAATTTTTCAAAGGAGTTGCAACATGAAATTTCATTCCGGTGTATATAACCCCTTACTCAGTGTGATCATGTATATAGACAAATGGCCTGGTATTCATTTTAGATCTAACTTATGAAAGAAAATGTTCACTCTTCTTTCTGAGGCTGACATACTTAATTCAACATCATTTTCTTTTCTAGGTTCATCCATTTCCCTGCAAATGGCCTATCATCATTTCTGATGGATTAAAAAGAAAAATTACATGCATTATATTTCTTGATCTATGAATTTGTTGTAGAGCATCTGGACTATTTCCATAACTTGGATATTGCAGATAGTACTAAAATGAATTCATTTGATGACTTTATTCATTCAGATGATTTTATTGTATACTGCCAATTTGTGAATTGGGTTATTGATTCTTTGGGGGTTTAGATTTTTGAGTTCTTTGCATATTGTGGTTATTAGATTTTTGCTAACTCCTCCTTTGTTTTTCCCCTACTATCCCTTCTCTCCCCAACCCTCCTCCTCCCCTCCCCCAAGTTATAAAGTTGTTTTTTTTTTTTTTGGTGGGTCATAGGCCTGAACTCTGGACCTAGGCACTGTCCCTCAGATCTTCAGCTTAAGGCGAACGCTTTACCACTTGAACCACAGCGTCACCTCCGGCTTTTTCTGCGTATGTGGTGCTGAGGAATCAAACCCAGGATCTCATGCATGCAAGGCAAGCACTCTACCACTGAGCCACCTTCCCAGCCCTAAAGTTGGTTTTCAACATAGTGTCTTGTACATCTCATTGTTACAATGGGTCAACCTGTATCCTTGTTTCAGCATTTTGTTATTTCCCTTCCCCTCCCCAAATTAGAAAAATGGATATACAATGCAATTCTATTTGTCAATTCTTTTTTTGCCAGAACATACAATTTATCAATGAAGAGAATTTAATATATTTTTCTCTTCTGTTTTGAATATTTAAGCATATGTGCCTCTAGTACTTTCCTATACTTTTTATTCAATTTTATATCACTTGAACATTGTGCTATCTTGTGAAAACAAATTCACTATGAACATATATCTTTCCTGGTATTTTGTGGGGTTTTTTTTCGAATGATGAGCTATATGCCTGAAGCTATTTTCTACCTTTCAGCAGATGGACCTAGAAGAATGGCAACTAGTTATCTTCTGCTTTTATGACAACTCTTCCACAACTATTTCCTGCTTCTTCAACAGTTCTTTTCTACCCATGGTCTGCTTTTCCTACCAATTGAGAGATTAAAGAAAACTAAGCAAATAACAAATTGAGAAATCTGTAACTTAGATATGTAAAGATAAACAAAACCCAAACACACCTAGATCTAATGCTCAAGAAATATGAAGCCCAGAGTGGACTATGTATTTTGACTGTTGTCATTCCATCACTCATCATAATGACCAGGATTAGAATTCAGATGTCTCTGTGCCAGCCTGCAGATTTTCTTATATGTAAGAATTCATAGTTTTAATGGATTGAAGACTGGAAAAAAGCCACAATATTCTGATAAAATATCTCAATTCTAGTTTAGTAGCATTCGTTTTCTCTGAGCAGCTCTAAGACTGAAGGGCCGAAAGCCCTGTCAGAGTCCTTTCCTTCACAGAAAGCAATTGCTGACTTCATAATTGACAATTCCACATTGGAAGTCTAGTAATGACATCATATTAATCATGTCTTGACAACATTTTTTTGATAAATTAACTTTTCTTTCTTTACGTGGTATTTGGGCTTACACTGAGAGAGACTTGGGCTACTCAAGCCCTTTTTTACTTCAGTTGTTTTTCAAATAAGGTCACAGGCTAGCCTGAACCATAATTCTATTTATGCTTCCCATAAAGTTGGAATGAAAGGTGTGCACCACCATGTCTAGATGTATTGGTTGAGATGGAATCTCATTACTCTTTGACTAGGTTCAACCTAAACTGAAATCTGCCCAATCTCCACCTTCCTAGCTAAGGTCACAGCTGTGAGTTCCTTCCTTCCTTCTTTTCCTCCTTTGTTCCCTTCCTCCCTCCTTCTACATCCTCTTCCCTTTGTTCCTTCATTTCTCTCTTTCTTCATCTTTTTCTGTCTTTCACCGTTGGGTTTGAAATAAGACCCTTAGGCTTTATTTGCAGGTGCTTTATGACAAGAGCCATGATACCAGTATAACCACAAGTTTTCTAAGTGAAAGCAAAACCAAAATATCTTATTTCACAGAAGGCAAAAAGAAGAGAGACAGGGATAGGACAGATGATAGGTGTATAATAGTCAATTCAGGCTGGTACACATAAATTCCTTAGATTGATGGTAATTTTTAAACAACACCCTTTTGTTGTTTGCAAGGTTGAAGGCTTTTTCTGAGTAGCTTACTGGAGATAAGAGTCTCACAGACTTTTCTGCCAGTGCTGGCTTCAAACCATGATCCTCATAACTAAGCCTCCTGAGTAGCTAGGTTTACAGGTGTGAGCCAGTGGCACCTGGCAAGAACTTTTTGTGAACTATTTACACAGAAGGTAAATATAGATAAGAACAAACACTGCATATTTTGAAAAGCTAGAAGAAAAGACTTTCAATGTGGGATTACAAATGTGTTCCACCATGGCCAATTCTATATTCTATTTTAAAAACAAAACAAAAATTAAATTCTACCAAGACAAATAATGGCTCTAACAAATTATAAATATGATCATGTCTAACCATTAAAACAAAATTCAGTGGCCATTTAAAGGGCAAACTTGAAAAGTTATCACAAAAGTTAGATATGATTCATATGGAAACAAAATGCTAAGAAAAGAAGTATAAATTCACTACTAATGGGAATTTCTGAAAGCAAGAGAACAAAGAAAAGAAACTTTGGGAGGGTTGAGGGTCATTGAAAAAAAATTCTCAGGACCAAAAGACATGAATAAAGAAGAGATCTTAAAATTCTCAGGACCAAAAGACATGAATAAAGAAGAGACCTTAAAATATTCCAGAATGAACCGGGCACCAGTGGCTCACGTCTGTAATCCTGGCTACTGGGAGGCTGAGATCTGAGAATTGTGGTTCAAAGCTAGCCCAGGCAGGAAAGTCTGTGAAACTTTTATCTCCAATAAACCACCAGAAAAACACAAGTGGCGCTGTGGCTCAAGCGCTAGAGCACTAGCCTTGAGCTGAAAAGCTAGGGACAGTACCTAGGCCCAGAGTTCAAGCCCCACGATTGACCAAAAAAAATTCCGGAATGGAAATACAAGTCATGTACAAAAGACCAGAGCAAGAATTGCATAGGCCTTCTCAATATGTTACATCTGAAAAAAAAAAACATCTTCAAAATTCAAAGAAAATGCTTTCTGTCTTTCCTTCCATCCTTCCTCCAACTTTTCTAATTGGTCTTAAACTTGGGGGTTCAAGTGATCTTCATATTTTGGTGCCCCAAATAGTTGGAATTACATGCATGAACTTCCATCATCCACTGTGAGGATATAATTTCTATCATAATCTCTAACTAGGTTAATTGTTCGTACACTCCTAACCCAATGTGGTTATTTGGGAATGAAGGTCTTTAGGAGACAACTAGATTTAAAGAAACAGAAAATTTCTCTCTCTAGTTCTCTCTCTCTCTCTTCCTCCTTCTCGCCCTCTGTCCCTTCCTCCTTCCCTCCCTTTACCATATGGCAAAAGTCATAGTCTATAGAACAAGAGGAAGAAGATGTTTATCAGATACTTATTGACTTGGTATTCTGATCTTGGACTTCAGTTTTCAAGTTGTTTCAGTTACCCTGTATTCTGTTGTTGTTATTGTCAGTATAGAAACATGACTTTGGCCAAGATGTTATTAATCATGTGTGACAACTAAACAAAAAATGGATAATCAGGAGGTTTCAAAAATTTGTGATTTTTTTTTTGTTACTCGTGGGGCCTGAACTCTGGGCCTGGCCACTGTCCCTCAGCTCTTCAGCTCAAGGCTAACACTTAACCACTTGAGCCACAGCACCATTTCCAGCTTTTTCTGCTTATGTGGTACTGAGGAATGGAACCTAGGGCCTCATGCATGCAAGGCAAGCACTCTACCACTGAGCCACCTTCCCAGCCCAAAATTTATGACTCTTATGGTGGGGTCTATAGGCCTTGTCTACCATGCACCACACCCTATTTTCAATCTACAAAACAGCATAAGGAAATAAAATTGTTATATTTTCCATTTCTTAGGAAATTCAAGAAAGTGATCTTTATTTATTTATTCATTTATTTATTTATTTATTGTCAGTCATGTGGCCTGAACTCTGGGCCTGGCGCTGTCCCTCAGCTCTTCAGCTGTAGACTAGCGCTCTATCACTTGAGCCTCAGCCCACTTCTGGCTTTTTCTGCTTATGTGGTGCTGAGGAATCAAACCGAGGGCCTCATGCATGTAAGGCAAGCACTCTACCACTGAGCCCCCTTCCAAGCCCCAAGAAAGTGATCTTTTAAATGACGGAGCAATGAACAAAAGGAAAAGGCATGAGATTCAGGAAACAGGAAACAGGAAATAATGTCTTAGAGTAACAACTATACAATTTCATGTTCCCAATTGGAGAACATGCTGACTTGTGTGATAAAACAATATGAGATAAATCATCTAATACATTTTGCCATGTTTACAGTTGATTGAGCGTAGAAAGACTAAAAAATGCAACACTTTAAAATGTGGGATTTTTTAAATACTAAAAGTATACAAAATAATAATACAGTATGGCTCAAGGTAAATAATATCTACAAAATTTAAATAAGGTTCTGACTATAGAAAACATTAAAAGAATAACAACCATTTACCTGCAAAATTATTGTTCTGAGGTTACTGTGTTGTATTATAAGTTTCCAATAACCAACTATCCATATATATATAATCAATAATTTGATGTGGGAACTAAATTCTCTATATTTTATTAAGTTCCCCAGGCAATTTTAAAGATCACATACATACTTGAAATCATTGGTGCAAACAGTACTGAAGAATGTGATATAAATATCTTTGTACTTAATGATCAGCTTCATTTAAAATTATTAGATTTTTTTCTCATCTTTTCTAATAACTAAATCTATTTTCTTCCCCCTTGGGTGTCAGAATTATCTTTATGAAATTATGATACAAATGGAAGGAAATTTTTTGTCAGTTCTGGGGCTTGAATTCAGGACCTGGGTGCTGTCCCTGAGCTTCTTTTCTCAAGGCTAGTACTCTACCACTTGAACCACAGTTCCACTTCTGTCTCTTTTGGTAATTTATTGGAGCCTCATGGATTTTTCTGCCTGGATGGCTTTGAACCCTGATTCTCAGATCTCAGCATCTTGAGTAGCTAGA
The DNA here is from genome assembly GCF_000151885.1 of Dipodomys ordii. Classification (NCBI taxonomy): domain Eukaryota; kingdom Metazoa; phylum Chordata; class Mammalia; order Rodentia; family Heteromyidae; genus Dipodomys; species Dipodomys ordii. The sequence goes on from NW_012267516.1 coordinate 277,418, forward strand.
ATTATAGGCTTTGAGCCACCAGTACCCTAGGAAAGCATTTTAATGAAGCAATGAACTAAATTTTGAGTTTCATGAAATGGAACATTTATAGATAGAATGGTAACTAATTCTTTATTCTCTCCTTACTGCAGGAAAGAATAAAAGGAAATGGTTTAAATTGCAACAAAATAGCCTTGAGAGTAAGGAAATTTCTGGACATTGAGATTTGGTAAATGTTAATATGAGTTTTGAGGGAAATTATGACATATTCACTTTGGAGAGTTTTTTAGAAAACATTACCTATCTAGCTGGACTCAGAAGGTTATACCTAAAAACAAGAAAGTAGATGACTTAGAAGGCTAAATTTATTTATTTATTTATTCATTCATTCATTCAGTAAATAAGTAAGTACCTGACACTGTGCTCATGTGGATAGGGGAGAGATGGGTGAAAATGTTGAAAGGGGTGACATTGATCAAGATATACTGTATTCATAAATTGCTTTGTTAAATGGCAACTTCTTTGTACAACTATTTAAAGATAGTAAAAATACTTTAAGATAGCATTTTTCAAACTTATTTGCTCATTGAATGTGTGAAAAGATCAAGAGAAACTTCTAATATATAATATTTACTTGGATAATAAAACATAAAAGACCTCATATATTTACTGCTGTAAGAAAATAAAATTATATATAAGAATATGTATCATGTTCAGAGAAATAGCACCCAAGGCTGACAAATAAGACTGTGATCAAAAAGAATACAGACAAGTACAGTGGCTCACCCCTGTAAAACATAGCTATTTGGGTGGCTGAGATTAATAGGTTTGTAGTTTGAGGCTGGCCTAGGTGAAAACTTGCATGACATCATCTCAACGAATTAAAACAAAAAACATTTGGTCTGTTGTCATTGCTGCTATTCAGGAAATTTACACAGGAGAACAGAAATCCAGTCTGGCCCAGGCATAAATGCACGAGCTTATTTGAAAAATAACAAAAGCAAAAAATATTTGCAACATAGAGCACCTGTGTAGCAAGAACAAGCCCTTGGTTAAAACCCTTTATGGCTAAAATAAAAATAATAAATAAACTTAAAAGCCATATGTATATGGTCAAAGAACTATTAATTTTTCCCTCCAAGATGCTACATAAAAATACCATTACAAGTACTTTTTATCTTTTTCCTTTTTTTCCTGCAGCACTGGAGTTTAAAGTTAAGGCCTTATACTTCATAGCTGAGTTCTTTACCATTTAAACCAACCCCCACCCTTTTTAGAATTTTTTTTAAAGACAGAATTTCAGGCTTTTGGCCCAGGGACAACTTCAGAGTGATCTTCTTACCCGTGTCTCTTGCATAGCTGGACTTAACGTGTTTTACCATCCTGGCCATCCCTGGCTGGCTGTTTGCTGTTTTTCATTTTGTCTTTTGTTTTGTTTTTTGATGGAGTCTCACTAATATTTTGTCTGGTGCTAGGTTGGAACCATGACCCTTTTGTTCTCTTGAGTTGTTGGAATCACAGAGGTAAGCTATTGTACCCATGCTCATGAAATTTTTGAAAATGATAAATTTACAAAACAAAAAAAAAGAAAATCAAGAGCACCAACTGACAGTGCTATCAACAGATTTCTAAAAGATGTGTAACAGATGGAAATAGGATTTAGAAAAGAGGCAGATACTACCAAAGACAGGAATGTTGACTCACTCCACTAAAATCCCTTGACAAGCTCAAAATATGAATGAACACAAAAGCTTCACTTGTGGAAATTCTGACATTTGGTTACCCAACAATAATGCTTGCCAAATAATTCCATCTCATTATACAATATAAAACATAATAAAAATAATAGTATGTGCCATCATACACTTGAAAAACTCATAACAATATTCAAACAAACAAAATGGGTAAGATTTCAACCAGGTGAGAGAAATTTTTGAAAAATTCTGGTATTTTGTTATTCTTCTAAGTAAAAGGAGCATATTCTGTATGGCTGAAGAACAGTATGTTTTTTTCTTTAGTAACAATCAAAGAACAAACAAATAGCTCTATAAAATTAAAGACTTGTTCATAAAAATTTTATATTCAAACACTGGGAATATGGCTTGGTGGTAGAGTGCTTCCATTAAGACCTGGGTCTGATTACTCAGTACCATATAAACAGAAAAAGCTGGAAGTCATATTGTAGCACAAGTGGTAGAGTGATAACATTGAGCAAAAGAAGCTCAGGGCTTCTGAGTTCAAGCCCAGGACTGGTTAAGAAAAAAAAAAGTTTTTTATATCCAATTAAGGTATTGGACTGACAAGATCCAGAAAAATAGCTCAAATAAAAGGCTGAAATGAAACATAGTACAGATAATATTAACAAAAACAAGAAAAGAATGACCTGGGAGGTAGCTGGGTACCAGCGGCTAATGTATGTAATCCTAGCTGAGGAAACTTAAATCTGAGGATCCAGAAGGGAAGTCCTCAAGGCTATAACATCCAGTTAAAACTCACTCCCACCCTCACTCCCTCCAAAAAAGTCAGAAATGGAGCTATGGCTCAAGTGGCAGAGGGTTTGTTTGGAGGGAGAAAGTTCAGCAATAACACCTATGCCCTGAGTTCAAGTCAAAGGACTGGAACAAATAAAGTAATTGCATAAAAGAGAAAGAGAGCTGGGTGTTGGTGGCTCATATCTGTTATCCTAGCTACTAAGGAGGCTGAGATCTGAAGAAAAAGTCAGCCTGGGCAAGAAAGTCTGTGAGACTTTTATCTCAAATTAACCAGAAAACCGGAAGTGGCACAGGCACCATGGATGAAAATGGTGGGAGTCACAACAAGTATAACTGTTCTGAAACTTTGAAAACAGTAATTAAGAAATTTAGGTCTCTGAAATCTGAGATGAGTACACGAATTTAAAGGTGAAAAGAAGGAAAACAGGAAATACATAAATAGTTAAATTAAATGATGACCTTACAGAGAGGGATGGATCTCACTTAAGACTGAGCTGTAGACATGAGTCCTAGAGGTCTGACAATGGTTAGATGTTAAGTTGGGCTGTAATATTTCTAGGGTGTTAGATTATTTAGACTTTGCCAGGGTGCAAGACCCCTTCTCACAGGACAGAAGTGAGAAGTTTGGGCTATTGTCTGAGGTGACCTATATAACCTAGGAGGCTTAGGAGGAGCTAGAAGGACCTAGGAGGTGGAGACCCTGGTGTGGACCTGAGGGCTAGGGGCTTCATCATGGCAGACTAAGTTTATGGCTGCTGCCCAAATAGTAGCTAAGTGGTCCCTGCAACTGCCCAGACCCTAAGGTCACTCTTAGGGGCTCTTGTTGCCTTATATGGTGGTAGCTACCCCAGAGAAGTGCCATCCCAAGGTAAAAGGGGTTGGAGACTGATTACAGCCTTTACTAAACGGGCCTAGTGTTTAGGAAGGAAGGATGTTAACTTGTGGAGAGGGGAAGGAGTGTATTAAGCTAGGGGAAGGGAGCTCATTTCGCTAACAGGATGTGTCACTTCCTTAAAAATTCAAAGGGAACCAATGCAGAGTAGCAGTCCTGAAAGTCAACAGATTCCCTTTGGGGAACTCTGAGGCAAAAAGGAGGTGTGGCAAAGAAGCACCAAGATACTGCTTTGAGTCGAATCCATAGACAAATAGTTTTTACGAACCATTCCACGCTAGCGTTACGCTAGCGTGTCCTCAACGTTCGGGATGAGGGCTGTTTCAAGAAAATATTAAAAAGAAGAAGAAAAGGAGGGTAGAGATGCGGTGGAGTAGCATCCGTCCCAGGACTGCAGGGTGTGTGGCAGGGCATGGCACCTTCAGGATGGGTTTCAACTTGACCCGGTGTTAGTGGCAGGGCCGCTGCGGCGCTTCCCGTCGGGCCTTCCTCCGAGAGCCCAGCACGACAGTGGGTGAGCCACCGACAGTGGCACAGTGGCGGCTGGCTCATTTGGCCGTACTCATCTCGTTTTCTCTGCAGGCATAACAGCAAATACGCTCATTTGCTCCCAATATTCCTTTCTGCATCTCCACGCTGGCCCGCCAGCGGCTTGCAGAGCAAATCTACGACCTGTGCACTAGCATCACATGACAACACACCCAGCCCCGCAGACGACCCCGCAAAACCGCCCCAACAGCGCCCCGCGAAGGGCGGAAGAGGGCCGCGCAGGCGCGGTGGCGCGCGGTTACCGGATTCGCTCACTTCCTCCTTATCCCCGCCTTCGTTTCAGTTCCGCTCCTCTTCACATCTGCTTCCAGGTCACTTGTAAGCTGGCCTTCTAGGCTTTCAGCCTCCTCTGCCGAAGGAGGGAAGTCGAGGGGGTGGGGAGAGTTCCTTGTTTGTTTACACGATGTGAGCGGAAAAAGAGACCAATAAAGTTTATTCTGGAAACAAAAGGAAAAAAAAAAACAACAGGGCGCCGGAGAGAGGAGGCTGGGGCGGGTGTGTGGCGGGGCCGGCGAGTCCGGGGAGCCCGGAGGAAGCGGCAGTTCCGGTGCCGCCGCCGAGGTCTCGGGCTGCTGCAGCTGCGGCCGCTGGGGCTGGGGCCGCCGGCGAGGCAGGGCTCGGGCCCGGCCGGGCAGCTCCGGAGCGGCGGGGGAGAGGGGCCGGGAGGCGGGGGCCGAGCCGCCCGCTCTCCTCTCCCTCGGCGCCGCCGCCGCCGCCGCCGCCGCCGCCGCCCGCGGGGCTGGGACCCGATGCGGCTGGAGCCTCGGAGCCTGGAGGAGCCCCGACTGTGAGTAGAGCGCGCACGGGCGCTGAGGCCGGGGCCGGGTGGGCTGCAGGGGCTCGGGTGCGCCCGCCTTCCCTAGGTGAGCGCTCCCGGCCGAGGGTCTGCCCGCAGGGCCTAGGGCGGAGCTCGCCTCGAGATCGAGCTCGCCGCTCCCTCTCCGCGGTCCGGCTCGGCCTCTGGCAACGGTGGCTAGGGCTCGTCTCGCTCCTTGTGCTCCTTGGACCGCTGCCCTGTTCCTGGGTTCTGCTCTCTCTGGTTTTGGGGGATCGGGAGAGAGTGCGCCTTGGGCGCTGCCGGGCCGCGGCCACTGGGTCTCCTGGCTCCGCACACCCGCCGGCGAGCGCCGGGGAGCGGGCGCCGCGACAGGCGGCCCTTGGGGGCGGTCACTTCCGAGGACCGGACCGACCAGCCTGCGGCCCTCGGGGGGCGGTCACTCCCGAGGACCGGACCCGCCAGCCTGCGGCCCCAGGCGTTTCTTCCCGGGTTTAAATCGCCCGGCAGGTACTGAAGGAGAGGAAACCTCAGCTCCCTCCCACCCTTCCTTTTGAGACCGTGTTTTCCGTGTAAGCACACCATCGAATGTTTGGATTTTCATTCATAAACCTGACACCTCGGCTCACGTGACTTGTGCCTTGACTAAGTTCTTTTTCATGATGCCTGGTTCTTTTAGTTCTTAATCAGCTTTCCAGAAAGTACAGCGCCCAAACCTCGGCTGTGTGAACCCCGGTGGGTTTGGTCTCCGCTGGAGGAGTTTATTTTAGGATACTAAATAGTGGTGATAGTGTCCCAACCGTGCACTAGACTTAGGAATCGCAGGCAGTTTAAAAAAGATGAGGAGAGCACATCGCTGAGGGGCTTTGTGGAGCACCTTCCACGTTCTCTAATAAATGAGGAGCTGTGATTTCATCTTCGTGAAGATTGTTCATTCCAGCACTGCGCCTTTGTGCAGCGGGGCCTGGGTTTGGGCGACAGTGTGGATGTGATGCTTTGGATCATAGTTTGTAAGGCTATGGAAGACTCTTGGGAAAGGGCAGGTAAATTCCAGGTAACTCAGTCTTTGATATCTACAGCAACTTTTGAACTACTTTGGGCGATATTGGTGGCATGATTTCATCCTTGGAAACAAGATTCTCTGGATATTTGTTTGCATTGCACCAAATTTATGTGCTAGGTTGCATATTGTAAAAAGTGTCCAGAAAATATACTTACATACCTCGTTATTACATTAGTTTGAATAAAAACATTTTTGTGTTTTCATTAATGATCTTTCAAAGCAACTGCTGCTGAAACATTTAGAATGTGTACCTTCAAGTTCTAAAAAATTTTAGCCGACATTCAATTGTGGTGTCTGACAGCATAGATCACCATCGAAACACATGTTGTGAAAATTTTTAATGATCATATTAACTGTCATCAGCCAAAATTATCTGACGATAGCGTGTGTGTGTGTGTGTGTGTTTCTCAGTTTATTTTTTCATCTCGTTTTGGGACCTACTGGGTGGGCAAAGGTAAAATTCAATCTGCAACTTGAGTGATTTTCTATTAAAATCACAAAGTGAATGAAATGATAGCATATCAAGATATTAGTAGCATATTAAGGGAGATAACTAACAAATGTTAACATTTGTCCTTAAATATAAAGTTTGAAAGGCATTTCTGTCAGAATTAAAAATGAACCTACTAGATTTGTTTTTTATTTATCTAAAGTTTAAAAAATTGAGTTGGGTACAATATTAAAGAGATATCCATAAGTACAAGTAGTATACTCAGACTAAAATTTACTACTTTAATGTGTATAGAGGGTAAGTGAAAGCAATAGCCTTGTCTGAGCTCATAGAACAATTAGAGATGCAAAATCTCTCCCTCCCAAACCAGCATTCTTTTAACTACTCTTAAAAAGTAAAATAGAAAGCCGGGTGCCGGTGGCTCATGCCTATAATCCTAGCTACTCAGGAGGCTGAGATCTGAGAATCGTGGTTCAAAGCCAGCCCGGGCGGGAAAGACCATGAGACTCCTATCTCCAATAAACCACTAGAAAAACCGGATGTGGCGCTGTAGCTCAAGTGGTAGAGCGCTCGCCTTGAGCTGAAGAGCTGAGAGACAGCGCCCAGGCCCAGAGTTCAAGCCCCATGATCGACAAAAAAAAAAATAAAAGTAAAATAGAATACACAGTTTTTTCTAAAACATTTTGCTATGTGTGTAGTTTGCCCTTTTAATGCCTCTTTCCTAAATAAAGATTTAAATAGTTGTGATTATCATGTAAAGGGAATTTACTCTATTGATCTGTATTTAAAGAGAGCAAACTTAATCCCATTTGATCTTTTTAGCAGCCAGAGTAGCATTAAAAGGATCAGTTCTCAGAAGTGGCACTGTAGTCAAGTGGTAGAGCACTAGCCTTGAGCTGAAGAGCTGAGGGACAGTGCTCAGGCCCAGAGTTCAAGGCCCACGACTGACAGAGAAAAAAGGATCAGTTCTCTATTTTATTTCAAAGTATGGGGTGGTCTTTAAGTGAAAGGTGTTTCTTAAGTAATATAAAAGATTAGGCTTCCAGTGGAAATACTTATTGTAAAAATTATTCAACTGTAGAAGCATAAGTTTTAGAATACTATGATTTTTATTTTATTAGTACAGTAAAATAGTTTTAAAGTATTATTTCTTTTAGAATTCTATTGCAGTCCTGTTGACAGAGCAGTATCTTCTATGAAATGATATTCTGAGTTCCATTAGGTGGAAGATGATGGACTCATTAACAAAACAACAGTTTTGATTTTCACTGTCTCATTCCAGCTCTACACTCTCCTAACTCATTTTTAAATCGAACAAGAGAAAAGAGGGACCAAATTAGTTTGCATTACTTAAGATTATGGTTTCTCTTATTTACAATGCACATATATACTTAATATCCTTTACAACTTAAAACGATGATTCTCAACCCTGGCTACATGTTAAATCATGTAGGGAACTTAAAAAAAAATGCTAGTACCAGGATTTCATCCCTAGAAATCTGATTAAATTGGTAAGAGATGGAGAGCCCAGAACATTATTTGTTTATGTTTCACATAATTCAAATTGTCAAGATTGTAAATCCGTGACTTTCAAAGACCATTATTTTCTCTTGCTTTTTTTCTCTAGGTTTATTTCTTTTCTCTATCGTCATAGTTTCCCTGACTTTTTCTTGATCTCATGTGTAAATGTGTTTGTATTTCCAGAAACATTTGTGTACTCAATTCACCTTCTTAGCTGCTTCAACTTATCTGTCTTTCTTTGAAAAGTCCAGTTTGGGTCAGGTGTCCCAACTTCCTATTCCCATAGCATCTTTTACTACTACTATCATAGCATTTCTTTGCTCCATTGTAATTTCCTATTTATTTGTGTATATATCCTCTCCCAGGATGTAAATTCCATGCAGATAGGGACTCCTATCTTCTGTACAGTTGTATTTTTATAACTAGTCATAACTAGTGCATTATAGGGACTTGATAGGATAAATCAATATTCTGGAGATGTAATAAATAATAAGCACGTTTTTTTTTGCCAAGTACATTTAATGTTTTTTAAGTTAAATATCAGGAAACTGAACTTATGGTGTATCTGGAGTAGTGGTGAGGTGAAGGGGAAGGGGGAGAGTAATGGAGAGAATGGAGCCAAAGCATATATATGGAAATGGAAATAAAATTGAGGGGGTGGGTGAAGTTGGGGGAGATGGGGAGAATTATGAAAGATGTGTGACATTGATCAAGATGTATTACTGACATGTTGCATTGGAACCCCTTTGTACAACTACTGAAAGATAATTTAAAGAAAAAAAACCTTTTTAGACACAATAAAAACATATATAAGGACCATTATTAACACCCACTAATCAGAAGGTTTCAGTCCAATCTTTCCAAACTTTTGTTTCCTTTCCTGGAAACATTGTGTCTTTGGGTAGAAGTCATTATCTTTAGGCTTTGTTCTCATCTGGAACATAAAAAGATTCTATTGGATGTTCTACCATTGTACTTAATGATCTAGCCTTAGAATTCTGAGCACTAAAGATATTGGCTTTGGAAATCTGATGTGTCCAAAACCTGGTTCCTGGCAGAATTACTTTAGTTATAACCTATCAGGGGAAGTAATTACTACTGATTAGAGTTGTTGAATTAGATAAGGTACATTCAAAAGAGTTCTTTACCTGGATTTGGTACTTAAAAATATTCATTTCCTCCCCTACCCTCTAGGATTTGTTAGATCTCCTGAGTGGACTTAGTGGAGATAAAAGGACACAGTTTATATAAGTTCTGTTTTCTACTCTATTGACTGCTATGCAGGTGTGAATGGGGACCCAAACCACTGTGACTTTTGGTTTCATTTTCTTAGAACCCCATACCACTGCCAAACACCCTGGTGCTGGTTTATTTACTTAGGAGATAATTATGCCTTGAGAAATCAACCATATAGAATAGCAAGTGCCAAGTTATTAATATAATAAGAGGGAGAAAATTGTCTAAGCTGATGACTTTGCACCCATCCAAAGATAAAGTCAAACTTCATTCAAAAGAAAGGAACAAATTAACAGTAGTTTACAAAATAAGACTCAGAGACTGGTGAAATCTCATTAAACTTAAAAATTTAGGGAATATTAGTTCTGAATAAAAAAGGAAATACAGGAAAAATTAGTCTTCTGTTTAGAAACAATTCCAGAAGATAGGTATACAGTGTTTCCATTGTGAGATTGGTGGTTACATGTATCTGGGGACTAAAGTTGTTGATACTTTTTTGGGAGTCATGTTTTTCAATTTTTCTTTTGACAATACTAGAGTTTGAATTTGGGTTTACTTTCTGGGTGTGTGCTTTCCTGATTAAGCAATGCCTTTAGTCATATTCTTAGTTTTAACTGTCTTTTTTTCATTTTGTGTAGTGATTTTAGGTGTTTTGCTTCTGGTAAAATGGAAAGTAATATTTTTTTGCAATATGGAAAGTGTATCATTACATTATACATAGTGTAATATTACTCTGAAATTTCTCCTTATCAATCCTTCTCATAAATTATGCACTTGATCCTAGTTAGGAAATATTAGGTGATCTTTCCTACCATTCCTAACTATTCAGTGTAGGGAGCTTAAACTTAGAATAATAGTCTAAAAAAATTGTATTGTTTCTGAGAGAACCAAAGGGGTGGGAAGTCCCTCCTGATGCTAATGTCACTGCCATGCCCCCACTTGGGAGGGGCAGGATGTCAAAGGGGGTCTGGAGGTGGGTGGTTTGGGGAGTGGGCCACTATATATAGATAGGCAGGGCATTCCAGGGAAGAGGGAGAGGAAAGAGAAGCATCTCTGGGAGCTGAGCAATGCTCAGGCTCTCCTCAAACTTGAGGAGAGCCTGGGCCTGGAGAGGCCTGCAGAAAGGCCGGCAGAGAAGGCCTGTGAAGAGCCGAGAGGCCTTGCAGTCAGAGTGCCAAGAGGCCTGTGCAGAGTCCTGTGAAGAGCCAATGGCCCTGCAGAAATTGGAAAGGCCTATGGAGAGGCCTGTGGATCTGAGGCCTGTGGAGAGGCCTGCAGATAGCAGAAAGGCCTTTGGAGAGGCCCAGGGAGAGGTTTAGGGGCCTTCAGAGATTGAAGAGGCCTGGGGGAAGTGGGAAAAAGGAAAAAAATAAACTTGCTCCCTTGGAGGTTAGAACTGCTCCTAGTTCTGAGGACAGAGCAGTTGCAGACTGACTAATAACACTTTTTTTTTACTTTATCCATATCTCTGTGGATTTCCTCCTAGGTCATTACCTTTCTTTCCTTTTCCTTTATAGTATGGGGGTTTGAACTCAGGGGTTCCATTTACTAGACTGGCACTTTCCCACTTGAGCCACACCTGCAACCTCCTTTGGTTTGGTGATTATTTTGAGATGGGTCTCACCAACTGTGATTCTTCTGTTTTTAGTCACTAATAATCCACATCTAGCCCAACGAGAGTTTATAAGTCTAAAATGGTGACTTTTGGAGCTATCTTTTCCCTAAAATTTAATTCCTTTCTGTATGTTTTAGCTGTACTCTAGGTCCTGGGAGACTAAATTCATTTCCACCTAACAACTTTTAGTGTGTGTATGTGTGTAATAGATTACACCATGTTTTTGTCTCATTTCCTGAACTTTTACAACATAAATTGTAATGTGTTGCTAAGCAACTCAATGATGAGATAGCTTGTCATAATAAAACTATTGCATAAACCTGTTTAGATAAAATGTATCTAGTATAAGAATAATTTTGGGGGCTGGGAAGGTGGCTCAGTGGTAGAGCACTTGCCTTGCATGCCTGAGGCCCTGGGTACTATTCCTTAACACCACATAAGCAAACAGAAAAAAAAAGAATAATTTTTGTATAGTTGGCATAACAAGTACTCATGGTTCCTGTACTGTTTGCCTCAATGTAATTTTATAAGTAAGTTTTAGTAACTTTTAGTATGTAATTACAGTTTTAACATAGGAGTCTTTGTATCAGGGCAAGCAATACTATTTGAAATAAATGTGATGTTTTAAAAATCTGTATTATGGACTAAACATCTGAAGTCAACTTTTAGATATATAGTATTTGTTTAATTGTGAAAACAGATGTACAAGGGTACAAACATTCTGCTGTTATGCAACTCACCAGGAGTTAGTAATACTCAGAGAAATGTCTCATTAAGTACAGAAACATAAGGCAGTAATGTAAAGAGGATTTTAAGCATACATGTTTGGATAGATGAAATGATGAATTCTTGAATTCAAGAATACAGGTGATTAATAAACTGATATTTCTATTGGTAGCTCAACACTTGAAAAATAGTAAAAAAATGAAAAGTAGGTATATTATGGTAGATTTATTGAGTATAGTTGCATTTGAGTTGATTATTTGAGTATAGATTTGAATTATGTAAGAAAAGCTAAAAGTTAATTACTTTCTAATGTGTATATATGCACATATTATGTGTATTGTATATATATGTATTTATACATTTATTTATATATGTATTTATACATGTATATGTAGGGTTGACAGGAATAGACTAAGGAGGCTGTGGTATTATAAAAAAGAAGTTTGTATCCAATATTATAAAGTATAGGTTTTACATTTAACTTGGTGTTTGACCTGAGAGCTTGACCTTTTTTGGCTGGCCCTAGAACTTGAACTCTAGGTCTCAGAGCTCTTCCTGAGCTTTTGTGTGCAAGGCTTTGCCATTTGAGCCACAGCTCCACTTTGGCTTTTTTTTTTTTTTTTGTAATTTATTGGAGGTAAGAGTCTCAGGTTTTCCTGCCTGTGTGGCTTCAAACTGTAATCCTCCCGTAGAAGCCTCCTGTGTAGCTAGGATTTCATCCATGAGCTACCTGCACCCAGCTGAGAGCTTTACCTCTTAGTGCTTATTCTTCACTTTCAAAATTTCTAAGGTTCTTTGTAATTCCCCAGCTCTGAAATTCTTAAGTAAAATCTGTTTTCAATCTCAGAGAAGAGAAGTCAGTCACTCCCTAGAGGGATGGCAGTACTATCTTCCTTATATTTTCAGAACTAAAAGTCTTCTTATTTATGTTTTTATAAAGTTGCAAATATTTGAAGGCTTTTGTGTAAAATTAAGGGGGAATCAGTTGTCACTGGAAAAGAATGGAGTGAAATAATATTTATTTGTTTTCTGGTTTATTTATTTATTTATGGTTGGTCGTGGGTCTTTGAACTCTGGGCCTGGGTGCTATTCCTGTGCTCTTCAGCCCAAGGCAACGCTCTATCACTTAAGCCACAGCACCACTTCTGGTTTTCTGAGTGGTTTATTGGAGATAAGAGTCTCACAGAGTTTCCTGCCTGGGCTGGCTTTGAACCGAGATCCTCAGATTTCAGCCTTCTGAGTAGCTAGGATTACAGGCGTGAGCCATCGATGCCCGCTTACTGCTTTCTTTTCTATTAAAATTTAAACTTACGTTTTGCTATCAGAATTTGAATTGTATTTTATCTCTAATCCTTGTTAAAATTGTGATATGGAGATTTAGCTTGATAGAAATATAGAATTAATGGACAGAAAATATTAACTAAATGGTTTGGCAATACTTTGACCTGACATTAGTGTCCCATGCATGCTAGGCAGGCATTCACCCCTTGAGCAATGCTCCAGCACTGTTGTGTATTTTTCATCTAGCTTCAGTTTCCTATGGATTTTTTTCTATTCCTAGAATCTTCAAATTCCTAATAGATATCTTAGTAGCTTCCTGATATTGAAGCAATACTTATTTCGTGCTACTAGGTATTTTCTTTCCCTATCTTTCTTTGATGTACTAACGTTGTTTAATATTGTCATATAGTCCCTATGTGACATGGCTCTAATATAGTTCTCATGTCCCTTTTTTTTTTTTTTTTTGGGTCCGGTTGTGAGGTCTGAACTCTGGGCCTGAGCGCTGTCCCTCAGCTCTTCAGCTCAAGGCTAGAGCTCTACCACTTGAGCCACAGCGCCACTTTCGGTTTTTTGCTTTTTGCTTATGTGGTGCTGAGGAATTGAACCCAGGGCCTCATGCATGCAAGGCAAGTGCTCTACCACTGAGCCAACTTCCCAGCCCTCTCATGTCCCTTTTATACTGCTTATAGTTACTTGTACATTGTGCCTGCCCTGAGCCTTTATTATATGCAGTATTTACTCTTGCATATATTGTTTTGTTTATTACCAGTAGATATTGCCTGGACATTATGAATACTTTACAAATCATTTATTTGAGAATAAAGAAGGCATCTATGTGTGTTTTGATTATTTCCGTGAGTTTAATCTATTTTCCTTTAGTCACTAAAATAACTAATTGATGCTACTGATACAGGTTTCTGGTTTTAATATTGTTGGTACCTTATATAATAGAGACTGTTGGCTTCCTTTCACTTTTGCCTTTTTTTTTTTTTTTAGCAGCTTGGCTAGAATATGGTTGATGGTTATTGAGGCTTAATCTTCTGAAGTGGATTATCTCATAGTCTATATCTCTCATAAACCAGGACAGTGATAAAATCCGCACAATGAACAACAGCAACAATAAACTATATTCCTAGGCACTAGTGGCTTATACCTGTAATCCTAGCTACTCAGGAGGCTGAGATTCTAGGATCACAGTTCAAAGCCAGCTCAGGCAGGAAACTCCGAGAGACTCTTTATCTTCAATAAACTACTCAAAAATTATATTAAGTGAAGTAAGCCAGGCCCAAAGAAACATAGGTCCCATGGTTTCCCTTATTTGCAATATCTAGTATATGTATGAGTCAAGCGGAAATGAACCCTTAGATATGTATTTTAATGTTTTTTCTTTCATGCATGTGTTTCTAACGCATTTATAAGATTATTTCTTTGTTGCTTTGTATGTCCCTCCCCCACAGTATAACCCCTGCTTTCACTATATTTGATGTCAGTATAACTTGTGGAGGAGATGGGGAAAAACCAGTTGTTTAAGGATACAGGTGGATCTGATGCAACAATGAGAAGTACAAGTTGTCATGTCCAAAACGAGCTTTACAACGTAGGTGCGGGGGGGGGGGGGGGGGGGGAGGCTGGGAAGGGATGTGAAGGGTAAACAAAGGAGGAGGCTGCAATGCTTGGTAAGAAATGTACGCATTATCCTACCCATGCAATTGTAACCCCTCTGTACAGTATGTTCACAAATAAAATAAAATTAAATTAAAAAAAAAGATTTACATTAAAAAAAAAATTTGAAGTGGTGTTGTGGCTGAAGTTGTAGAGCACTAGCCTTGAGCTAAAGAACTCAGGGACAGTACGTAAGCCCTGAGTTCAAGCTCCATGGTTGACAAAAAAAAAAAAAGAAAACCCAAACCCAGAAAACCTCTCTAATATTTTAATTTCTTTGAATGGAAATGCTTTAGAGAGTCTCAGTAATTTTTGCATACTTATTCAAAACTTTTCTTTGTTACTTGCATATAAAGAATTATTTCATTAAATAAGCATACTTTCAAGCACTTTTAATGTATATCACATTATAGAATGTAGTCCCTTATGGGGACATGACTCTGGACTTTACAATTACTGACCATGAGTTTGTTTCCATATCATGGCAGTACTGAGGTTTGAACTCAGAAGTCTTGCACATTCTGAGCAGGCATTATACAGTTTGAGCCATGCTCCGAACCCTTTGTTATTTTTCAACTAAGCCTTGCATATGTTGTAACTAGCCTGGACCAAAATTTGCCTATTTATGTCTCCTATGTAACTAGGATGATAGCCATTTACCATTACTTCTAGCTATTGATTGAGATGGGGTCTCACATTCATGTCTTTGCTTATCTTGAACCACAGTGCTCTGAGTACAAGTGTCAGCTAATTGTGTGCACTTATTTTTAAAATAGCGTCTTAAGGTTTTTTTTTGCCCAGGGATGACCTTGAACTTCATTTTTTCTACCTATGCATCCTGGAAGCAGGTTTTACAAGCATATACACTGCCATTCTTGTTGTATGATTACATTCCTCTGAAAACCATGTCATCGCAGAAATTGTTGAAATGATTAAGAATACAGTAACTACATATAAGAATATCAAAATCAGCAGTTCTCCTTTATTATAGCAATACTTGTTGGTTAAAGTAATTTATAGCAAGAGAAAAAATTAAAAAAAGTGTGTGTGAAAAAAACAAAAACATTTTATTGAGATACATGAGAGGGAGGAACGAATATCATACCCCTGAATGGAAATTTAACTATTGAATGAAAATTTAAATCTCAGTTTTCTTACAGGTATAACAACATATTTCTCTTTTAAGAAATGTATCTGAAGAGCTGGGTGCTGATGGCTCCTGCCTATAATCCTAGCTACTCAGAGGCTGAGATCTGAGGATCATGAATTGAAGTCAGCCCAGGCAGGAAAGTTTGTGAGATTATCTTTAATTAACGACCCAAAAGCCAGAGGTGTAACTGTGGCTCAAGTGGTAGAATGCTAGCCTTGAGAACTAAAGGTCAGGGATAGTGCCCAGTCCCAGAGTTCAGGACTGGCAAAAACCAAAATAATGTATCTGAGAAATTAATGTAATTATTTTGTTTGAGCAACAAGTAAAAGTGAGATCATTTTAAATGAAAAGTGAAGATGAATGAATGAGAGCTAAAAGTGTACTGTAATATTAGAGTAAGCTATTATTTAAGAATAGATAGTATAGGGGCTGGGAAGGTGGTTCAGTGGTAGAGTGCTTACCTGGCATGCATGGGTCCCTGGGTTTGATTCCTCAGCACCACATAAGCAAAAAGAAAAAAAGCCGTAAGTGGCGCTGTGGCTCTCAAGTAGTAGAGTGCTAGCCTTGAGCTGAAGAGCTGAGGGACAGCGCCCAGGCCCAGAGTTCAGGCCCCAAAACAGGACCCCCCCCCAAAAAAAAAAAGAATGGATAGTATAGTTGATCAAAGTATAATAAAGATTCCAGAATCAAACACTTTAAACATGATAAAGAAGTGAACAGAAGTAAACAGAAAAAGATATAGTTGAGAATCCTTAGGAAAACACTTATTAGGAATTCGACCTAATGGCCAGGTGGGTGGCTCCCTGTAATCCCAGTTGTGTGGAAGGAAATAGGGTTACTGCAGTGGGTACTGCACCAGGCAAAAGTTCAAAACTAAAAGTAAATAAAAAAGCAATGGAGTCATGACTGAAGTGGAACATAAATTCAAATCATAGTGCTACCAAAAATTAAAAAAAAAGAAAATGTAAAAGAAATGGAAGGACTTAAGAATGGAAAATTTATTGTATGTGACTGAAAACATTGATACTTATTCTTTCTCTAATCCTTCTGATCAGAATCAAACAATTAACAAGCCAGAACTAGAATGCTGCAAAAATGTAATAGGTGTTTGTATTTAGATTTTAAAATATTTTGAATTTTTAAATATTTTTTAGATTTTAATGTATTTTCAGAAGCATGAAGTCCCTTTTGTTGAATGAACACAGTTTGAGAAGATGGCCTCTTCTCTTAAACTAGAGATAAAAGCACATAGGAAATGTTTTCTCCCTAATAGGTTATTGAAGAATTATAATTTTAAGATGTGGTGATTATATTTGAACTTTCTGAGTTAGAAAAATAATGCCTTTTCTGTAATGGTATTATAAAATATTCTTGCTCATGTAATTCCATTAGCTGCTTTTGGAAAGCAAGTGGGCAGTTTCAGGCTTTTGAAATTAACATTCTTTTTGACCCAGTAATTCTGTTTTCAGCTATATATATATATATATATATATATATATATATGGCAATTTACAACAGCCTAACTGTTTAACAAATAAACTATTACATTTTCTATGGAAATATTCACAAAAATGTTTTTTTATGAAATCCTCATAGTATTTTGAGGATTTTTTTTGGGGGGGTGGGTCGTGGGGCTTGAACTCTGGGGCCTGGGTGCAGTCCTTCAGCTCTTCAGCTCAAGGCGAGTGATCTACTGCTTGAGCTACAATGCCACTTCCAGTTTTCTAGTGGTTTATTGGAGATAAGAGTCTCAGGGACTTTCCTGCCCTGGCTGGCTTTGAACCGTGATCCTCAGATCTCAGCCTCCTGAGCAGCTAGGATTACAGCCATGAGCCACTGGCGCCTGGCTGAGGAAATGTTTTTGAAGTAGAAAAATAAAAAATAAAATTATATGTACTTGTAAGTGCAACTATAACAAAGAAAAAACCCAAAGTATATACAGAAAAAAGGAGACTATACTATATCAAGAGAAAAGTTAGGGGTTTTGGAAGACTAACTCACTATTAGAAATGTTAGCATGTACAAGCCTCTGGGTTTGATCGCCAGTGAACTCTTCTACCCCTCTACCTCCCAACAAATAGAATATAGCAAAAAAGGCTACTAATGGTAGCTTCAGACAAGGCACATTTTTTTTTTACTTTTATTTTCTTTATTTGTATATATACTGTATTTGTTTCCTTTGCAGAAGATATCATGATTGCAAATACTTGTTCAATTAACCTTGACTAATATTTATATAGGGAACATTTTATTGTGTTGTAATTAAGAAAAAAAAGCTATATATGTCAAATGTTCAGGTGGATTTCCATTATAGCTTTGAAAGCTGAGTTTCCAAAGTTTAGATATGTTTTAGCCTTCCTGTAGATTCATTCTTAAGGTGTTGATGGAAATCAATGACCAGCTGCAAAGTTCAGATCTAGTATACTGAAGAATACATGTAGCTAAGCTTTAAACCAAATGTCAGCAATGAAATATTTAGTAGCAACTGTTCTTTTAAAAGAAACTTATTAGATAATTAGGGTCATCTTGTAATACCCTTATAGCCAGCTGTCGGCTTTTTACTTTTTCTGTCAATATTTCTGGCACATTAATTTACAAAATGGAATTTAAGGCACTATAACTTGAAATAAATGGAACACTTGAAAAAACTTGTACAAGATTTTCAAAAGTAGTTTCTTAGTATCTCAAAATACTTTCATGGAGAATGATTACTTATACTTATCTTCAGTATTAGCAAAAATAAGAGTTTTTGAGACATGGAAGAATTACTTATGGATTACTAAAACATTTGAGTGTCTAATTCTGCTTTAAAATTTTATCACTGTTTCTTAATTTTGTCAATCTGTTTTGTCATCATGTTAATAATCTTTCGTTCTCCCCTTTCTCATTTTTGCTTTTCTACTTTTAAGATACTGTATTTCTTATTATCATTTTTCAGTAGTATTCCTGATTTCAAATTATGTTAAAAGTAAAAAAAACTTTTATTACGCCTTTTATACCTTTACCTTTCCAAAACGAAGTTTTTACATTGCAAACTATTGTTAGCATTTTTACACTGTTTTATACCCATAAGGAAATCATTTTATATTTTATAAATTTATATTTATAAAATAAATTTATTTATAAATAAATAAATTTTATTTATAAATAAAATAAATTGGTTTTATAAATATAAATTTATATTTATTTTATAAATTTATGATAAACTTATTTATTTATAATTGATAATATTTTATATTTTTTTATAAATTTATATTTATAAATAAATATTTTATATTTATAAATACATTTTAATATTTGAAATCTTAATTGACATTATTAATAAAATGTTTTACTTTACAAACTAGTGGAATATTAATGGTTAGATTTCTTTCTCTGAATTAGTGTTCAATATTATAAACAAGCATCAGTACCATTTAGGCTGTTGGGTTTATATACTCTACACATTGCTCAAAATTGTGTTGGTTTCTTTATTTGAAACATGATTTTATTACATGTTTCTTGTTTTTCCTCTTAAAGTTGTCAGTTCTTTTCCTTTTTTTCTATATAATACATTCTTCAGTATATCTATATTGCCTAACCGTTCAGTTCTCCCATTTCTTGCTTATAACATGTTGTAACTCTTTTGTGCTCTCTGTCCTGAGCACTCTTTATTTTGACCATACAGATTTCATCTTGGAGTTTTGTCCCAATACTTTTTCTGATTGATAAAAACTAGTTCACTGTTGCTTTTGAAAAATTACACATTTATATTAGGTGATCATAGTGTCTGTTCTACCAGTCTCTTGTACAATCTTCTTTTTTTTGGTCAGTCTTGGGGTGTGAACTCTGGGTATGGGCGCTGGCCCTCAGCTCTTCAGCTCAAGGCTAGCACTCTACCACTTGAGCCACAATGCCACTTCTGGCTTTTTCTGTTTATGTGGTGCTAAGGAATTGAACTCATGCATGTGGGGCAAGCACTGTACCAGTGAGCCACCTTCCCAGCACAGTCTTCTTTCTTCAGTTAAGTAATTATTCAGCGCAATGCCATGGGATTAGTTGGGGGCAGAAAAAAAATCAAAACCAATTTGCAAATTAATTAATTAATTAACTTATTTATTCTGTTAGGTTTAGAATTCCTGGCTGAATTTTTTTTCCAACAGAGTTTTAAGTACTTCATAGCTAATAGAATTCCTAGTCAGCTAATTTATTCCTTTCCTGATGAGGCTTATTCTTTACCTTGTATTGTATAGTATAGATTGTTTTGGTCCTTCTCCTTTCCTTTTTATTTTTATTTTTTCTTTTTTTTAAACTTAATTTAATTTTTTTTTGTGAACATACTGTACAGAGGGGTTACAATTACATGGGCAAGATAATGAGTACATTTCTTACCAAGCATTGCAGCCTCCTCCTTTGTTTACCCTTCACATCCCTTCCCACCCCCCCACCCCCCAATCCTCCCCCCTCACCCCCTTTTTATGTTTCTTCTTTTATTTTTGTATTTGTTCCACTTAGTGATCTTGTTCTTAATCCAAATGTCTCTCGCTAGCTCAAAGATGTTTTTAGTTTTAATATTTCTTTTTTTTGTTTGTCTCATATTTCAAAACTTCAGGAATAACAAATATTTGGTTGTGGCACTTTTTTGGTTCATCACAGCTTTTTTCCCCTCTCGATTTTTATTATCTGTGTCTAGCAAAGTTCTCACAGTGTTTTTTTTTTCCCTTAATTTTGCAAATTTAACAGATGAAATGCATTTAATTCACATTTTATTTTTAATAAAGATGAGAAGTTTTATTGAATTGGCCATTTATACTATTTTCTCTGTAAATTCACAGTACATATTCTTTTGTGTATTTTACATCACCCCATTACTGTTTATGGAGTATGTGATTTTCCTTTTATCAAGAATAACAATTTTTGCTAGTTTATGTTCTGTTTTGTCCTTGGGAATTTTCCTTCTACATACAACGGAACTTATTTCTTATGTATTTTCACTTATTGGTCTTTTTTTTCACTCTTACTTAGAAATAACTCCATAAATAGTAAAAAAAACACCTATTTTCATGTATTTTCTTTTTTGTTGTACAGAGGGGTTACAGTTACATGAGTAGGGTAATGAAAACATTTCATAGCGAGCATTGTTACCTCCTCCTTTGTTTTCCCCTTACCATCACTTCCATCCCTACCTCCTCAACTCCTCTCCCTCTGCACACATACATTGCAAAGTTCGTTTTCAGCATAGTATCCTGTACATTTCGTTGTCACAATGGGTCAGCCTGCATCCCCATTTAAGTGTTCCCCAATATCCCTTCCCCTCCCTAAATTACAAAAAAAAGTATATACAAGGTGCAGAACATCGGCATCAAATCCAATGAAAACGGATTATACCATGGGGGAAGAACATACAAAAGAAACAACAGAATCACATAGTGCATTGTAAGTACATTAAAAACACTAGCAAGAAAGGAAAAAGCACTGTGTCCCTGTCTTGGGGTACATTTTGCCTAAAGTATTATTTTAATTTCTTACCTTCCTGGGGCTTGACATCAGGGCTTAGGTGCTGAGCCTCTCTGTGATCAAGGCTCTACCACTTGAGCCACAGTGACACTTACTAGCTTTTTCTGAGTAGTTTATTGCAGATGAGAGTCTCAGGGACTTCCTGCTCAGGCTTGCTTCAAACTGTGAGCCTCTCTATAGTTTTTTTTTGTCGGTCGTGGGGCTTGAACTCTGGGCCTGGGCATTGTCCCTCAGCTCTTCAACTCAAGCCGAGCGCTCTAAGTCCTCTGAATAGCAGGGGTGAGCTACCAGCGCCTGGCCTTATTTATTTTATTTTTAATGCTAGTTTTTATTTTAAGTAAGATTTAGTTTATTGTAAAATGCAAATTAGTAACCTACCCTCTTTTCCTGAAGAAGAGTGTTCTAAGTGACTTTTATCATATAGTAATGCTACATTATATGTTTGTGTTTGAAGTTTTTCTTTTAGTACATGGATCTGACTCTTTTTTTCCTTGAGACAAAGATTTTACTGTTATAATGACTAATCTCAAATTTAAGGTTGCAGATGATCTACCATTTTTGTCACCCCAGTACCTGGGCCTATATATGTAGCCACTCAGCTTGATCTGACCCTTTGTTAACCATATCTTGCCATTGTTACTTATTAGTAGTTTGATTTAATATTATGAGAATTATTTTAATACTCATTTAATAATATTATGAGGTTATTTTGTCTCACTTTCCCTAATTTTTCTTGGATTTTTTGCAGATTTTTAACATTAGAAACATTAGAGAGAGCCTAATTAGTTCTGCACACATACACACACATACAGCTCACATACACACACATCTTTGACACTCTATTATGATTATATCAAATGTAAAAATCATCTACTGGAGAATTGCTGTCTTCCTCTCCAAGAATATTTCTTGAACTTTTGTGTTAACTTATGAACATTTTATTTTTTTCTTCATTCTCGTCTATGGATCAGTTAGTATTGATAATTTAAAAAAATTGGGCTTTAAGATTTAGTGAAGCTAACCTTACTACTTTTCTTTCAAATATTTAATATAGTAAAAGTTATTATGAAACTCCTTACATTATTTTAGAGGCTAGTAGACAATATACACTCAAAAAGAAACAAAAGCAAAAAGCAACCCATAAGCTAGTCTTAAAGCATTAGTTCTAATGAAATCTATTAGCTAAATGATTTGGTATTTTATTATCTTAGTAAAAAATAGGAATTGAAAAGTATTCTTTGAAATATTAATAGATGTTATAAACCAGAAGATTCAACAAAGCTTTATATTAAAGATCCACATTTTATAAAATTTTATTTTATTGTAAAGATGCTGTACAGAGGGGTTTCAGTTACATGAGTAAGGCAATGAGAACATTTCTTATCCAGCATTGTTATAACCTTCTTTGTTATTCTTCCACTATCCCTTCCCTCCCTCACCTCTCTCACTCCTTCCCTCCTCCACCAAAGATCATTTCCAATATACTGTCTTGTGGAGTATCATTGTTACAATGGGTCATTACGTGTCCTGGTTTGAGCGTCTTGTTATTCCCCTTCCCCTCCCCAAATTTGACAAATGTATTTACAAGATGCAGGATACCAAAATCAAGTACAGTGACAACAGGGAATATACCATAGGGGGAAGAACATACAAAGAAAAAAGAAATCACATTAAAAACAACAATGAAAAAAGACCTCTTGTGTCCATATCTTGGAGTTTATTTCACTTAGCATCATCTTATATATGATCATATGTACATAGATTTTGAGCTTTTCTGCTCATGTGATAAAGTTATCCTAGACATCTAGGATATCCTAGACAATTATTGCAAATGAGGAAAACATGGGACCTATATCTCTTTGGCAAGAAAATACTCAGAAATGTTCTTTACTCTTAGGGATCTGTCAGTACAATCAAGTTGACAATCAAGATTAGTCATCTCAAGGTCTTAGTGACATAGCTGATTATTCTGTCACATACTGAAAGAAGAGAAAAGCATATGAATCGCTCCCAAATTTTCAGAAAATACAGGAGGAAGAAGTCTATAGCATTTCATTTTGAGTTGACTTGCCAGATTCCAAAGCTGAAACAAAGCATCACAGTATGTCTAGCAGCCTGATTTCCTCATAAATGTACACACACACACACACACACATATGCATGCACTTCTTATAGGGTGTTTAGGAATATAATATTTTTGAAAAGAGAATATGGCATGACCATGTGAGATTCATCCCTTTAAATGAAAGGCTAACTTTTAGATGTGCAGTGTAATGAACCAGGCATGTAAGAAAAAGTTGAAAAACCATATTTAAAAAATACCGTATTCACATATACAGACATTATTTGATAAAATTTAATACAAGTTCAAATAAAAATTCACAGTTGACAAGGAATTAAAGGTAACTTTCTCAACCCATAGTGAGTGGTTGCATGTTTTCCCACTTAGCACTAAGAATATAGCAAAAATATTTGTTCTTACCACATTTATTCAAAATTATCCAAAATTTTTGTTTTTGTCAGTGGCAGGGCTTGAACTCATGGCCTGGGTACTGTCACTGAGCTTTTCTTTTCTTTTTCTTTTTTTTTTTGGGGGGGGGCAAGTAATGGGGCCTGAACTCTAGGCCTGGGCACTGTCCCTCAGCTCTTCAGCTCAAGGCTAGCACTCTACCACTTGAGCCACAGTGCCACTTCTGGCTTTTTTCTTTTT
>NW_012267516.1:309025-310304 GCF_000151885.1 Dipodomys ordii
CCCCTCCCCCCATCCCAAACCTTCTCCTTCCCCCCTCACGATTGAGGTTTTCAAACACCAACTTTAGGCCAAATTTGGAAACATACTTCTTAAAGATAAGTATCATTTTAAAGAATATTAGCTCTTTTTTTCTGTATGTCTTATAACCCAGCATTTCTCTCTCAAATTATTTTTCAAGAAAAATAAATGCAGCCGTCAAAACCAATGACTTAGAAATGCTCACAAAACTAGAAAAAGCAGCCCATATATTCAGCAGTTGTATATTTTAGAGTACTACCTTATCGTTGAAAAGAACTGCAGTCCTTACAATCTCAGCCTTTCGTGTACATGCCACTGCACTTACTTATGGCTTGAGAAGGAGTCTGGTGAGCTTTTGTGCCTTGGCTGGCCTTGAACCAGATCATACCATTCTCAGTACCTTCCAAGTAGATAGGATTATTGGTCTGAGCTATCAGCACTCAGCTAAACAAATTTAGAAATCATATTTCTATTTTATTTCATGTTTTATATCAATTGTCATTACATGTCTCTTGAAATATATTTTACCCATGGATAGTTGGGAGAGTACTAACAGAACAAATAATACAGTATTACATAATTACATTTATTAGAATATACTTGAAAAAAAGAACATCTTGCAGTTATATGTCAATGGGTTTATGTGATTAAGTAAAACAAAAATATTTTGCAAATATTTTTAGCATAAAAAATGAGCATGCCATGGCTAGCTTAAATAAGAGTGCAATATACGGCCTACATTTTATACCATTTTATAATCTCAATAATGTATCAAATACAAGAGGAAAGAATATTTCAAAGATTACAGTTATAGCCTCTAAAGAAAAGAAATCAGATGGTTAAGATTGTGGTATAGTACAAAAGATAACAGTATTTATAGATAAATAACAAGACAGAAATGTCAGTAGTATAGTCACTCAGTACATCTAGAGTCAGGTTGTTTTTTCAGTGTCTAATCCTAATCATATATTACTTTGAATGCAACAAAAAGCAAGGTCCTGCTAGTTGAGTGTCTTTAAAAAAAAAAGTTTGTAAGTTGATTAGTGGATTCTGTTTCAATAGAAAAATAGCACAGTGGGGCTGGGAAGGTGGCTCAGTGGTAGAGCACTTGCCTTGCATGCCTCAGGCCCTGGGTTCGATTGTTAAGCACCACATAAGCAAAAAGAAACTGGAAGTGGCGCTGTGGCTCAAGTGGTAGAGTGCTAGCCTTGAGCTGAAGAGCTGAGGGACAGTGCCCAGGCCCAGAGTTCAGGCCCCACGA
>NW_012267516.1:310354-318835 GCF_000151885.1 Dipodomys ordii
AAGGTCAGATAAGGTGATGTTAGGGAAATGAACCCTAAGATATGTATTCAGATGGTTTTTTTCTTTATGCGATTGTTTCTAACGCATTTATAAGATAATTTCTTTGTTGCTTTGTATGTCCCTCCCCCACAAAAGTGGATTCTATTAAGTGTTTTTCTTGTTATTACCTACAATCCTGTATAGGAATAGGGATTACTGCAAAGGGATAAAACTTTTAGCAATAATGGTTTTATAGAAGTGTTTTTTTTAATATTATTATTGTGAAAATACCATACAGAGGGGTTACAATTACATGGGCAAGATAGTGAGTACATTTCTTATCAAGCATTGTTGCCTCCTCCTTTGTTTCCCCATACCATCCCTTCTCCTCTCCACCCCACACTCCCACACCCCTCTAGCACCCCCTCACCCACCAAAGTTGTAAAGTTCATTTTTCGACATAACATCTTGTATATCTCGTTGTTTAATGGGTCTACCTGTAACCCTATTTAAACAGTTTGTTTTTTCCCTTCCCCTCCACAGATTATATCAACATCAAATACAGTGAAAGCAGGGCTTATACCCTGGGGGAGGTACATACAAAGCAACAAAGAAATCATCTTATAAATATGTTGGAAACCAAGTCTTGAGATACTCTTTAAATAAAGCAAAAGAAAAAAGTGAGGCTTGCATATGTTGGTTGACCTTCTCTTTCTTGCATTTTCATTTTGTCTGGATCCTCAGCCTTTTGGATGGCACTACCCACATTCAGTGTGGATCTTTCCTCTCATTTATTATGTTATTGTCTCTGGAGATGCCCTCATAGATGTACCCTGAAGTGTACTTTACTAATCTCTTAGACATCTTAATCTAATTAAGTTAATAATCAGGATGGACTATCACAAGTATACCCTTTTTCAGCTGGATGCAAACATCTCCAAATAAGGATAATAACAGCCTTACTTCCTCCTAATATGATACAATTATCTTACATATAAGTGAAAATGTAATAATTCTTTCTCCAGAATAGGTGGCAAAATCTTTTTAAACAATGTTTACTGTGTCATGAAATCTCCATAACTTATACTACAGACTTTATAATGCTTAAGTATTTAGTTACATAAAGGAGTAAGAGGCAAGAGGAAAGATAGCTGCTTCATATATGTGTACATATATGAAAATATGTTCTTAACAAAATTGAAGATGCTTGTGGAAATGACAGTTTCTGGAATGTGATTATAGTGGGTATTTGTAGCTTTATTCTGGAACTGTGTAATGGTAGTGGCTATTTGTAACTTCCTGGTTCTAAGAATCGAATACTGAGCAGGTACCTTGGGGACTCTTGATTTCTAATTTGGAGGAATTACCCACCCCTTTAATCCTGAAGTGTCTGGGTCAAAAGTCATCTTCCCTGGATTAGCTGTTATAGTTTCCCATTGACCTTAGTAAGAAAGTATGATAATACCGAGAAACATCGTAAGTTGTGGAGTATGGTCCAGTTTTCTCTTTAGTATACTGGAGGGGTTGCCCTTGATAACATTAACTCCTTTCTTAGCCTGTTGACTCAGAGCCAAGGAAACCATGTATTTTAAAGGAAAATGCTAATTTCTAGTTCTGTTGTTGTCTTGTAGAAGCATTCCTTGCATCTGGAACTAATTATTCTATGCTAGCAGAGCATAAAGTTATGAGAACAGGAAGCAAGAATTTTTCTAGTGGAACCAGTCCCATTTCTGTACCTTGATTCTTAGACCAATGAATCCTGGCTAGGGGAAAACAGTATTATGTTGATTAGGAACATACTGAAGATATTGCCACATAGCTGGCACTGTAACTGCCTCTTCAGAAGACAAATTTTCTATCAAGCCATCTACTTCAAGATAGTAGGGCAGATGGAGAAGACCATTTTCATTGTATGTATGGTTGTAAAATGAGCTCCTTGGTCAGAAGGTATATGGCATGGGATACCATGGTGGTAGACATGGCATTCTACAAGTCCACAAGTGTTAGCTTTGACAGAAGCATCTTGTGCAAGGATGTTAAATCTGTACTCCACTTAGGTATCTGTTTCTGAGAACCAAGTGTTTATCCTTCTATAATGGAACTGGTCCATTGTAATCAACCTGGCACCAGATTGCTGGCTAATCGCTCCAGGAAATGACCATGTTAGCCTCTGGTGCTCTCAGAGTGGGTGTTCACCTTCTATCTTTGGCACCATATTGGGCAATGAGGGATGACAGGGGAAAGTGACTCCCACAGAATGTGTCCTATCCACTTGATTTAAGTGTTTCTCTGTTCTCCATTTAGTTATCATTTACATGGTACCCAAATATTTTCACGTCCTTTTCTCATTTGGAAAGGTTTTATCCATATACCTTTTTTCTAGATGTCTTTGTTCCCAATGTTCCAATCATGCTTCTTTCAAGTCTCTGACTATCTGATGCACTGGTTGCACCATGCATCAGTATGTTAATCACATCTCTAGTTATTTTTTTCTTTCTAACACACAGAAAAATCCACTCCTTGAAGTTCTTCTCACTGTGAAGCTTTTTTATTTCTGTCACTGTCACTGAGACTTCAAAGAAGGAAAGTACGTCTGGAACAGCAGCTGTAGTTGGAGTCACCGCTTGATTAGGCTTGAGTCAGACCTTAACTGAAGCTCCATTGATTATCTAACCTGAGCCTTACTTTGACTACAGTGCAACAGTAATTATTTGGATCTAGAATCATCATCACTTTGGAGTCAGAGTCCAAGAGAGCTTAAATGTTGTGATTATTTTTGTTTCTATTCATTTCATTTGTTAGATAAGCATCTGGAGATCCTTTTGGAAGGGGTAGATCAAGATTAACAGTAAAACTTTCTGTTAATGTAGCAGAATTATTCTTCAAGAGGACTTGACTTTCCCTTTATTCAAGGGCCTCTGGGTTTGTAAACTAGCACAAGTATGGAAATTGGATGAGGGTCAGTGATTTCTTGATGGTAAGATTCAAAAAGCTTCCATCCATTAGCATTGGAATGATTCTTATACAGAATAAGTAAGAATTAAGCTGGATATGATGATGTACCCCTGAAACCCTAATTCTCAAGAGGACTGTGGCAGGATAAGCATGAGTGTGAGGTCAGTTTGGACTACCGGGTAAAAATCCTATACAAAAGGCTAAGTATGATGGTGTAAGTTTGTAATTCTTATACTCAGGCTGAGGCAGGAGGATTGTGACTTCCAGGCCAGCCTATGCTTGGCCTTGTTCTGTGTTAGAAGGAATAAACAAACAAATAAATAAAGTAAGCTATTTAGCTGTTTCATTGCTGGTAACACCATTATTAGTTAATCAATGGTATAAGCCTATATGAATCAGGCCATTCTGATGAGTGTCCATTATGCTAAGTATGTCCACTTTGCCTTAAGTAAAGATTATGTTCTGTGACCTGCTATCCCAGGATCCCATTATACTTAGAACTATACCATACTTAAGTAACTATAGCTCCCACTGTGAGGAGGAGTGACGTATATCTGTTGCTTTAAGTGTTGGTGGATATTATCTTTTCTTAACCTCTTAAGTGTGAATTTTACATAATAAGTTCACTCTACCTTTCCAGTCTTCCTGAACTTTTAAATCCTAGCAGTAAGCTAGTATCATGTATAGTGTCACTAAATTTCTTGCCTCTCACATATATTATTACTTCCTGGATTCTTTCCCTCCCTCTTTTCCTTCCTTCTCTGGTGCTTGAACTCATGTCTTTGTACTTTTTTGCCACACTTTGAGCCACACTTTTAGTCTAGCATTGTTCTGGTTAATTGGAGATGGAATTTCACAGACTTTTCTGCCCAGATTGTCTTTGAGCCATAATCTTCCAGGTTGGAGCCTTCTGGCTAGCTATAATTACAGGTGTCAGCCACTAGTACTTAGCTACTTGTAGATTTCTTTAAATTGTTTATGCCATAGATTATGAATGCTCTACCTTCAGAGTCTTTTTAGCAACTTTATATCTAATCAGAATTGAGAGGAAGTTCCCAATACCACAAAAACAAGGAAATCATTTTACAATTCTACTTATTTAGAACCATTCTTGGTTTTAAAAGTTATATTAATGGGTTCTGTAGAATAATAGCATTAATTAATTATAAAGGGGAATTTGTTAGACTGGATTATATCAGAAGCAATGGCCACCTCACACTGAACAGCCAGAGAACCCAGTTGTACAAGAAGCTGAATGCTTCTAAACAAGGCAGGGGAAGGGGAACCAAGGATGTGGTTCCAGTCTGAGGCTAAAGCCCTAGAAGCCCATTAAAGAATCTTTGATGAGTGCACCTTGAATGGCTGAAAATGTTCTAGGCAATGACAGCAGATGGAGTTTGGAAGCTGACAGTCATGATTAACCATAACATTTCCTGTATGAGGATGCTTATTTTAGAGTTATCCTGAAGTAAGGAACTTTGGAATCCTTTTACATATTCCCCTGATTTTAGCAACAACTTTACCTGTATATGCTTTAACAGCATCTCCCCATGTAGCTTAGACTGATATTCTAGATTATAGTCATGTACCATCACCTGGTAATATGTATATAATTCTGTACCTATTGAAGACCAAAGCTTCTAGAGTTTAGTTTTCCCAGAAACCATGCCGTTTGTTTTCTGTATAATTGGGAAGTCATTGACTACACTAAATAGACTTGACCTGGAATTCTAATAGTTCAGGAATCACCCAGTCCTGAACATGTTAAGGTTCCATGAAAATCGGCATGTTTCTTATTTGTAGGTCCTTAAGTTTAGTTTTACTAACGTCTACCAAGTCATTTTTCATTCTCTACTTCCCCTCACAATCTCCATAGTCTTTTTCTTATTCTCCTTATTTAAGAGTGACTGGGAGCACTTTACTCTGATTGTTATTATTTACTATTATTATTAATTTATTTTATTTTTGGGGGACCTGAACTCTGGGCCTGGGCGCTGTCCCTCAGCTCTTCAGCTCAAGGCTAGCACTCTACTACTGGAGCCACAGCACCACTTCCGGCTTTTTTCTTTTTGCTTATGTGGTGCTGAGGGATCGAACCCAGGGCTTCATGCATGCAAGGCAAGCGCTTTACCACTGAGCCACCTTCCCAGCCCACTATTATTATTTATTATTATTACAAACCCACTCATGCAATTCTTCTCTGCTTCTTTATTTTGGAGATATTGTTACATCAGTACATTCAGTTCTGTACCATTTATTAAATAGAATTATAGTATTCCATTAAATGCCTTGCTATTATGTATGAGACATTCCCATTTGTTTAATATGTCCAATGTTTCTGATTTTTACTTGAAAAACTACTGCGTCTGTGACTCTTCTTTAGCCTACATTTTAGTAGATTTATACAAATATACCCATATAATACATTTCTAGTACTGGGATTGTCTAGTCTTAAGAATGCATATGTTTAAATTTGAATCATATTGTCAAGTTGTCTACCCATCAGCAGTCTGAAAAAGCTATCTTTTCAATAAATGGGTTTCATCAGGTTTATTTTACTTTGTTTATAGTCCATTAACTAGAAATGGAGCTGTACCATTGTTTTTATGTACATGTTTCAGATAAAAATGGGGTTGTAGCCTTGTTTTCACGTGCAGTGTGTGTGTGTGTGTGTGTGTGTGTGTGTGTGTGTTTGTGTGTGTATGTGTGTGTGCATGTGTGCATGCCATCAGGGGACTTGAACTCAGGGCCTAGACATTACCCTTGAGTTTCTTTTACTCAAGGCTATCACTCTACCACTTGAGCCACAGCTCTGCCTCTGGCTCTGTAGTGGTTAAGATTAGAGTCTCACAGACTTTTGTGCTTGGGCTGGCTTTGAACCACAATCCATAGATTTCAGCCTCCTGAGTAGCTAAGATTACACTACCAGCACCTAACTCATGGATAGTTTAAATTAATTTTCTTTGATTTTTTAGCTAGATTTCTTTGTTTGCAATCTATGAGTTTATGTCTTTTTAAAAATTAATATGACTTATTTATGAATAGAAGAATTAGTCTCTTCTGTATGCTCCATACACACTCAAACATGAACACACACACATATATATATATATACACACACAACCCAGCCTAACTCCTCCCATATATGTATATGTGTGTGTGTGTGTGTATGTGTATATATACGTATATATGTATATATACATATATATATATATACACTTACATAATACATCCACATATTCACATTTTGCTGGTCATTTTGAGAATGGTAGACTCTAATGTTTGCATTGACTTTGAACAAAAATCCCCTAGATTTCACCCTCCTGAGAGGCTAGGATTGAAGGCATAAGCCATTGCTGTTGGGCTCAATTATAATACTGTTACAGACCAATTTCTTTGACTTGACTTTTTTTTTTTTTTCAGTTGTGGGGCCTGAACTCTGGGCCTGGGCCCTGTTGCTGAGCTCTTCAGCTCAAGGGTAGTGCCCTACCACTTGAGTCACAGCGCCACTTCCGGCTTTTTTTCCCCTGCTTATGCTGAGGAATCGAACCTAGGGCCTCATGCATGCGAGGCAAGCACTCTACCACTGAGCCAACTTCTTAGCCCTGACTTGACTTTTATACAGCAAGATTATACATCCTTTTCTGTATAGCTTCTTGGTATTATGTTATATATATATATATATCAGTCTATCATAAAATATTGTAAGAGAAGAACCTAGTCACCAAATTAAAAACAAAACATCATTTATCTAGATACAAACTCAATCTATAGCAGAGTTTATGCAAAGAATATTTTAATGTTTTTATTTTATTTTTTGTCTGTCGGGACTTGAACTCTGGGCCTGGGTGCTGTCCCTGAGCTCTTGAGCTCAAGGTGAGTGCTCTACCACTTGAGCCACAGCACCACTTCCGGTTTTCTAGTGGTTTATTGGAGATAAGAGTCTCATTTCCTGCCCCAGCTGGTTTTGAAGCATGATCCTCAGATCTCAGCCTCCTGAGTAGGATTACAGGCGTGAGCCACCGGCACCCAGCTTTATTTTTGTTTTTGAGACAGAATTTCATTGTGTAGCTCAAACTGACCCTTGAGTTTACAGTTCTCTTGTCTTAGTTTTCAATGCTGGGATTACAGGACATCTGACTGATATTTTTTAATTAGTGAGAAGACAAAAATTTTATTGTAAGGCAGTGTACAGAGGGGTTACAGTTACATAAGTCAGACATTAAGTAAGTTTCTTTTTAAACTACACCCGTCCCTTATTTTCTCCCAGTTTTTCGCTTCCTCAGACCCTCCCCTCCAAGTTGTATAGTTCATTTCATTTCCAACATGGTGTCTAATGAATATCATTGAATTAGTTCATCCTTTGTCCCACCGTTTCTATGCTTCTCCTTCCCCTCCCCAAATCAGATAAATTTCTTTTTTTTTTTTTGGTCAGTCGTGGGGCCTGAACTCTGGGCACTGTCCCTTAGCTCTTCAGCTCAAGGCTAGTGCCCTACCACTTGAGCCACAGTGCCACTTCCAGCTTTTTTTCTGCTTATGTGGTGCTG
The DNA here is from genome assembly GCF_000151885.1 of Dipodomys ordii. NCBI lineage: Eukaryota > Metazoa > Chordata > Mammalia > Rodentia > Heteromyidae > Dipodomys > Dipodomys ordii. Next base: position 317,836 of record NW_012267516.1, read on the forward strand.
AGGAATCGAACCCAGGGCCTCATGCATGTGAGGCAAGCACTCTTCCACTGAGCCACCTTCCCAGCCCTAGATAAATTTCTAAATAAGACAAAAAATATAGAAATCAAAACAGAGACAAAAGGAAGAAAACTAAAAGAACTGCTAAAAATAACAATAAAAACCTCTTGCTTCTAAGTCTTGAAGTCCATTTTAATAAGCATCATGAAAAGACTTGGAAAAAGTTATATTAAGTAAAGTAAGCCAGATCCAAAGAAACATAGGTTGCATAGTTTCCCTCATTTGTAATAATTAGAATGTGCCTATGAATCTATAAGTAAACCCAATGGATAATAAAAGGCAAGAAATTATACTTGGAAAGAGAAATTAAACAGGACTTAAACATTCACACAGTGAGACCAAAGGAAGATATTCTTAGGAGAAGGCATTTTTTTTAACACAACATAAAATACACTAATCATGAAAGAAAATTTGGTAGATGGGATTTAATTGAAATGCATAGTTTTTGTTCATCAGAAGACATTAAGAAAATTGGAAAAAGTGATTGTCAGTACTTATAAGTAACATATCCAGAATATTTTAAGAATTGTTGAAATCAACATTTTAGAAATGCATTATAAGGTATAGGGCAATAACCCAGTGGTAGAGCACTTATCTAGTATGTTTTGTCCATCCCTATCACTACAACAGTAAAAGAAGAACATGGATTACTTAATGTAGAAATGGGAAAACAACTCAGATTTTTCACAGAAGAAATGTAAATGAACAATAAACACAGGAAAAGATTTCTAACATCATTAGCCATTAGAAAATACAAAGTGGGGTCTGGGAAAGTGGCTCAGTGGTATAGCACTTGCCTTGCATGCATGAGGCCCTGGGTTCAATTCCTCAGCACCACATAAGCAGAAAAAGCCAGAAGTGGCACTGTGGCTCAAGTGGTAGAGCACTTGCCTTAAGCTGAAGAGCTGAGGAACAGCGCCCAGGCCCAGAGTTCAGGCCCAGA